>NC_092811.1:18756025-19048795 GCF_040954645.1 Diabrotica undecimpunctata | reverse complement strand
TGCCATCGATTCAGTACTCTTGATCAATTTGTTTCTAGTCATCATATTTTTACTCTAATCAGATTTAAATAAACAACTGCTTGAAAAATAACATACAAAATATAGACATTAAATGAGAAGTAAAAAATTAAAAGAATATGTCACTAAAAGATTTGATTCGTACGATTGTAAAAATTTAAGAAAAGCCACAAATGTCATCTGAATAATAACAATATTCAATCATCTGTTTAAATTTTTATACCTTATAATTCTCATTTTAAAATAATTTTATATAAATACAATTATGATTTTTAACCTTTGGCTGATAACGTTATGTCTCTCGCACCGACTGATTCAAATTTTCGCGGTTTAAGCGCTGCTAATTTTTATTTCAATCAGCACCTCACAGTAACTTTCTAACGTTTCTGTATCTATTCAGTTCTAGTTTAGCAAGTGGACAGCGTGCATCATTTAATAAGAATTTTGAATATTATACACGATTCGGTCCCAAAAACCGACGTTATAGTTGCCGTTACATTTTAAGGTGAGACTAATTTTAGGGCATACATTTATAATGAATTACGAGAGGGAACAAGAATGGCTGTTGCGGCTTCATGGGGAAGTTTTAAATGATTCAGAGGCAGAACCAGATGATGATGATGTGAGTTTGATAGACGACCATATTAGAGAAACTATTGAGGATATAGACTCGGAAGAGGAGTTTGAAAATCAACAAAACTTACCTATTCTTGAAGAAACCCCTTGTACCTCAAGAATACCCTGCCTTATCGGTAAAGATGGAACTACCAGGTGGCGAAAATA
Source organism: Diabrotica undecimpunctata (assembly GCF_040954645.1). NCBI lineage: Eukaryota > Metazoa > Arthropoda > Insecta > Coleoptera > Chrysomelidae > Diabrotica > Diabrotica undecimpunctata. Next base: position 19,047,994 of record NC_092811.1, on the reverse strand, counting down.
TCCTGCATCAGCACGGAATGTTGGAACACGCGCTGAAAATATTTTCACACATTTATCTGGACCTAAGGAAGATATAAGGTATAAAAATAAAGCTTCAGAAATATGGGAATGCTTTTTTTCTCCAAACATATTGGAAAAAATTGTTACTTACACCAACAAATTTATAGAAATGCAAGCCTATGACGTTTCACAAAATCGTTCTTTTAGACCGACTGATTTATTAGAAATAAAAGCAGTATTGGGACTTTTATATATTTCTGGTGCTAGTAAAAATAACCGGAGAAACGCTGAAGATTTATTTAGGATAGACGGAATGGCTATGGACATATTCAGACTTACTATGTCCCGGATACGATTTCAGTTTTTGTTGAAATATATTCGTTTAGACGATAAAGCTACGAGGCAAGAAAGAGTACAAGTCGACAAATTAGCTCCAATTAGGAAAATTTACGACGAGTTTGTATCCAATTTGTCCCAACATTACAATATGTCAGCATTCACCAGGATTAACGAAAAACTCGAAGCATTTCGAGGTAAATGCCCTTTCAAAATTTCAAAAAACCGAATCGCTATGGAATAGAAATTCGCCTTAGTGGACGCTAAAATGTTTTACACTGCAAATTTGGAAGTGTACATAGGAAAACAGCCTGCCGGACCATTGCAACGGGACACTTCGAATTTAGCATTAATGCCTCGTCTTTGTTCACCTATCTTGGGATCAAATAGAAATGTCACGCTTGACAACTTTTTTACCAACTTACCTCTGACGGAGATACTAAGGCAACACCGTCTTATTACAGTTGGGACATTAGGTCAAAATAAACGTGAGATACCTCCTCAAATGTTACTAGCAAGACCAGAAAAATCCATTATGTTTGATTTAAGAGATAAGTGTACGCTCGTTTTGTATTCTCCAAAAAGAAAAAGAAATATCCTGTTAGTATCGACTATGCATTACGATGATACTGTTGACGAGGAAACTGACTAACTAGAAATAATTATGGACTACAACAAAACAAAAGGCGGTGTTAACAAAATGGGCGAAGCCTACAATTGCTTTCGTGCAACTCGTCGTTGGCCAATGATCATTTTTTATAGTGCCATGAACGTTGCTGAAATAAATAGTTACATCATTTACACCTCGAATACCCAAACAAAAATCGATAGAAGAAAATTCTTAGAAAATTTAGGATTTCAGTTACTTAGTCCACATATTCGTCGACGAACACAATAGCAAAACATTCCCAGGATAATCCGTTTACGTCTTTCTGAAATATTATGTGGTATAGAAACTGAAAATATTGCTCCCCAGAATCAAACTCATGGACGATGTACGTACTGCAGCACTATAAAAAGTCAAAGAACAAGATATTCTTGTGCAAACTTTAAAAAATATTTGTGTCTAGAACATCCGACGGGATTATGTAGGCATTATTTTGAAAATTATGATGCCCAAAATTTGGAATAGTTTCAGTAATCTGTGTAAATTTTGAGAGTAAAATTTTATTAGGTTAGAAATAATATTTAGTTGACATAATAATTAAATTTACTATCAAATGATATTTATTTATATTTTATTCTTATTATTTGGTCTGAATTTGACAGGCGTGTCATAAGTCAACCACGTATGCTTTGTTAATACGTTAACAGGTGGAGTTAGAAGCAAACATATTAATTTATTGAATTTGTTTAAAATATAAAAAATAAATAAGTAGTAATAATATAATAATCAGAAGAATCATAGGAGACTTCACCACAACAAAAGGGCTCCTGCAGGGTTGTTCCACATCTCCAACCCTATTCAAAATATACTTAGAAAAAGCCTTGACTACATGGAAAAGAAAAGACCAAGACGACCTCAGCTACATGATGAAGAAACTACAAGAAGAATATACCAAGGCTGGCCTAGATATTAACCTCGCGAAAACAGAGTACCTATCTACAAGTGAAGAAGACATAGAAGATCTACAGATTGATGACAACGTAACAATCAAAGAAAAGGATAAATACAAATACCTGGGGTTTATAATCACAAAAAAGGCAACAACAGAGGAAGAAATTACACAAAGATTAGGACAAACAAGAACAGCAATCCGACAACTTAACTTAGTATGGTGGGATAGACACCTAAATATGAAGACAAAAACGCAGATTTATAAAACATTAGTGCGAAGTATTATGACATATGGGGCTGAAAATTGGATCATAAACAAGAAAAACAGCAGTAAGATAGTAGCAACAGAGATGGAATGCCTGCGAAGATGCTGCAGAGTAACAAGAATGGATAGGAGAAGTAATGACGAAATAAAGCAAAGAACATCAATAGAAACAGACATACGAACATATATAGAACAAAAAAGATTAAAGTGGTATGGACATGTAAGAAGAACTAGCGACAGCAGATGGATAAAGAGAATAACCGAATGGAGCCCCATAGGAAGGAGGAAAAGAGGACGACCCCGAAAATCCTGAAGGAACGAAGTAGACGACGCCATGAGTAAGAGAGGCCTAAACGATGGAGAATGGAACAACAGAGAGAGATGGAAACGGTTGAGCGAGGGAAGGCAGTGAATACTGTAGAATCCCTAAATATATATATATAATATATTAATAAAAAATAAATAGTAGTAAATTACTTCATTTAATTTTAAATATATTATTTTAATTTTAAAAATACAGAAAATACAGTATGTAGCTCCACGTTAGTCTACAGTAAAGCCACCTGTTCCACTTTTTTTGGTATTGGGACTTTAGGAAACTCACTGTAGAGGTAAAGATTATTTTAGTTATTGTTAAAACAACTGCTGGCAACCTTTTCAGGTCCAGCTAATACAAGTACAAATAGAGATGCAAGAATTATACCCTCCAATATACAATAATTGATCCAATATTGTCGACGAGAGAATAATTAGTTTATGCATAATTAATTAAAATGCGAATATAAACCAATATTCTACACCTTATCGAGATATTCGCCTCTTTAATAGCTGAATAATACATTCACAGGTTCTAAGGCGTATAGAAGATACTACGAGAGCTGTTTATAATCGTGAACTAGTACAGATTATTTAAGAACATATTCAAGGAGTATTGGGTAACAACGGACTAGGTTAAAAAATATGAGGGGTGACAGTCTTGTTTAGTTCAATGTGGAGGATCACCTTGCAATTATTAAAAACACGTTTTATCAGCACCCTCACGAAGACTGTAGACATGACGTAGCCAATATTGGCCAAGAAGTTAAATAGAAAACATCCTAATACGATTAAGATAAAAATTCTCGGTCATCAACTGTAGAATATACCCGGGCGCAGACTGTGAAAGTGACCATGAACTACTAGCATTAAACGTGCGACTTAATTTTAAAGTCCTTAAAAGAAGACTCCTAAGAAGAATCATGTCGCTTAATCCTCAAGAATTACTGAATTCCAACAACACTAAGAAGAAAATCTTTTTTAGATCAAGTAGATAGTAATACCAAAAACACTTTTATCTATCTCAAAAATAGAAGACAATGCCATAAAGATAAGATGGATTACGTCTCCCAAATATGCAGAGAAATAGAAAATGGTTATCGGAATTAACCTAGAGATTTATTTAAAAAAAAGAAACTCCTTACCAGAGAATTTAAACCTCAAACTTGGTCTGTGATGGACAAGAAAAGTTATAAAAAGATCGGCACTGGTAAAATATTTGAAAAGTGTCAAAACTATTGTAGCGATTTATTTAGAAATACAGAAAAACTACTGTATTTTTTTCCAAAGTATCAGATGCAATTAAATTGCTAAAGAGAAATAAATCTTCATACATTGACATAATACTAGGAGAAATGTTGCAGTTATTAAGTGACAAAGAATTGCGTGTCATCAATTCTATATGTGTCACTGTTTTTAATTTGGGAAATGGCTATCTGATTGGTGCACATTATTTTTTATTCCACTAAACAAAAGGAAGCCACTATCGAATGTTACAACTATCATACACTGTCATTAATAACACGTACCAAAAATGTTGTTGCATATTATCAAAAACCGATTAATAACTTATTTTGTAAAGAGGATAGGTATACGCGAGCAAGTCCTTAATCTGAGGCAACTCATTGAAATGTCTTTAAAGTTTCTTCATGCTAGAATGCATTCGATTATATTCTTCTTCTTAAGGTGCCTTCTCCATTACTGAAGGTTTGCTATAACTACAGCAAATTGCTCTCTATCTTGAGCTGTTCTTAGTATCGAATGTGTGTCCATGCCTGTCCAGTCTCATTCATTCTTCAACCAGGAGCATTTTCTTCTTCCTGGACCTCTTCTTCCTTCCACTTTCCCTTCCATTATAAGTCGTAGGAAGTTGTATTTTTCTCCTCTGTAAATATGTCCTAGTTAACTCGTTTTTCTGTTCTTTACAATATTTGGGAGTTCTCTCTCAGTACCCATTCTTCTTAGCACTTCGTTGTTGGTCACGTGCTGTGTCCGAGAGATCGTAAGCATCCTTCGAAAAACCCATATCTCAAAGACTTCTATACGCCTTATACTTGTAATTCCGAGAGTCCATGTTTCCACTCCGTATAGCAATATGGAATAAATAAACGTTTTTACAAATTTTTATTGGATATCCAACGATAACGTAGAGTTTATTAGGAATTTTTTCATTCGTTGAAATGCGGACCTAGCATATTCTATACGAGCACGTATTTCGACCTCGTGGTCAAGATCGTTTGTTATCCAGCAACCAAGATACTGGAATCTTTGTGCTGGTGCTATATGTTTGTTATAGATACAAATATTAATGTCGACATTTGGTGCACGTGTAACAGCCATTACTTTTGTTTTATTTGTGTTTATATTTAGTTCCAAGCTATCTCCCTCTCTGGTTATGACATTCAAAAGTCGTTGTAAACCCTCAGCAGTGTTCGCAATAATGACGGTGCCGTCTGCGTATATTAAGTTGTTTACGTATTCTCCGTTGATTTTTATTCCTTCTTCAATATTTTCGAGGGCATTTGAAAGATCTTTTCGGAATATATATTGAACAACAGTGGAGAAAGTACACAGCCCTGACGAACTCTTCTTTTATTGGCAATTCTGTTGTCAGACGATTGTCTATTTTGATCGACACCATTTGATCCCATTATAGTTTTTTAATAAGTGCTACAGTGTTATGGTCTATACCATGTTATGTTAGGGTTTCTATGAGCTCTGTGTGTTTTACTCGATCAAACGCTTTTTCGTAGTCGATAAAACAGAGAAACACGTCTTTTCGCTGATCTCGGCATTTTTAAATAATATCTGGAGGTCAAATAATGCCTTCCTTACCATACGTACCAAGCCCCATACGAAATCCAAATTGATTGTCGCTCAGGTTTTTTCGCATTCTCTGTATATTCGTTGATGTACAATTTTAAGTAAAATTTTTAGAAAATGGCTCATCAGGCTAATTAATCTGAACTGTGAGCATCTATTTGCTCGATTATACTAGCTGGGTAAATCTTTGGTTCATTTAATAGAGATTGGTATACCGATACATCTGGTGACACTTAAAAATATGTACCAGTTTAATATGACAATAGTACGACTAGTCAGAAGTTCTTAAAGCAATTCAGAACACCAAGAGAGGTTAAACAAGGATGCGTTTCATCAAATGACTTATTTAATATTAATGGTGAACATGTCATGAGGATGGATGGCTTTAGAAGAATGGGTCGCTGAAGTAAGGTGGCTGGTAGAAAAATTTCCAGTTTACGATTTTCTAAAAACACTATACTTATAGCAGCAAATGCACAAAAAATCCTAGATCTTCTGCGCAGTTGAGTGGGGAAATAATAAAGGTGATCTTCTAATTAATAAAGGTAAGACGAAAATATTGGGGGTAGACAGATTTTACACTATTTAGCTGACTAACCACTGGTAAAAATGCCAGATAGAAGAGAGCTTTAACTATCTCAGATCTACTTCGTCTTCTTCTTCCTCTTTACAAGCAATTCTGCTTGTTTATTGGCGGATTATTACCTCTATGGAAGATAGAAGTACTACTAGAGGTACCGATACTTATTCTGCCGATTGGTGACTTATTTATTACTATTTTGACGACACCGTTCTCCTCCACTCTGCTTATGTGGTTATTCCATTTTTTTTTCTATTTGGAGTATATTCATTTATACACTGTAGGTTACATTTTTTTTCAATTTCTTCACTTCTCTTTTGATATCCCAGCGTATTTCCTGTACTTCTTCCCAATCTCTATATCTCTTTACACTGGCTTTATAAATTCTTGACTTAGTGTTTGACTTAGAGATATATCTCAGTGTTAATGTGTCTGTTTCACCAAATAGTGTTATTAAGACATCCTGCCAGTCTATTTGCTTCTTGTACTTGATTTCTCACTTCTTTGTTCAGGTGTCCATAGCTAGACAGTGTAATTCCTACAGTCTACTAAACTTGACGATGGCAATTGCGATATAACGGCTTGGAGACGTATTGGTATAGCAAAAATGTCGCAAATATCTCAAAATACCAAGGTAAAACTGGCGAATACACTTGTATTCATTATTTTTTCTATACCGGGCAGAAAATCAAAAGAACGTCAAAAAATGTATGCCTTTGAATTGTGTCGTTGAAGACAAGTATTGCGCGTTTCTTAGATAGCTCATCGGACAATTAATTCCATTCTGAATCAACTTAACATTAACAAAAGCTATTAATAATGTATCTATAGCTAATTATTTAGTTCTTTGGTCATGTGAAGCGCAGAGGTGACAATAATTTAGAGAGATTATTAATTGTAGGTGGAAGCGTTCCCGAAACGTATTGAACAAATTTCAAACTGAAATAGAGAAAATTGGTTAGGTTAGGTTAGGTAAGGTTAAGTTAGGTTAGGTTAAAAAATCACGATTCTCAGTAATGGGAAAATGACAAGAGAGAGATGTGTGGGTAAAGATAATTTTGTTCCACTTTTATGCCACCATTTTTTATCGAATATTAACTGTTCGACTATTTTAGTAAATTTCCTGTGTTTTTGTGTAATATTGTGAATGGATTTAGGAAATTTGTATTGTTTTATAAAAATATTTGATACACGCCTTTTTTGTCATGCTTATTTCTATTTATTTTTGTGTTTATCGCAACTTCTTTGGTTTTACAAAACTTAGTAAAATGCTTCCTCCAATTTGCTCACTGATTTTTAATACAGTTATGGCAGAAAAATTTCTACACCGTGAATAAAACACATAAATCAGAATAGTTGTTATTTTAATTTTACAATTAATACTTTTTCATATTACCCTTGTAGTCGATGACAAGCTGGATTCTTCTGCTTGTTCTTCTTCCATGGTCACCCACAACCTCTTCTACTCATCCTTCGGCTACTTTATGTTGCTCGGTTGATTGCATTCCAATACGTTGATATTGTGATCGTTCAAGAACTTTGACACTGTTTTAGCCTTGTGAGCAGGTGCACTATCGTGCATAAAGTTCAATAAATGTTTTTTAGAACAGTCACATAGTTGCTTGCCGTAACTGTAACATTCTTTGGCAAGAAATACAACCCTGTCCTTTCATTATTTGTAGGCACCCCATACCATTACACTTCTAGGATGTTTGACGGTTTTAATTGTGAACTTTGGATCGTACCTTAACGGGGTTTGTGGACGCTGAACAAATTTGGAGCTTCCTCTTACTAACCTGAACGTGCTTTCGTCACTGAACATGACTTTTTTCTATCGTTCAGGTGTATAATACTGATACCTTCTACAAAAATCTAATATATTTTTCTTCATTGCTTTTGTAAGCAAGAGTTTCTTTGCTCAAACGTTCTGAAGGAGATCAGGATTTTTATTTTTGAGTTTTGGGGCAGTTATGGAAGAGTTCAACATTACTTCACGCCTGATGATGCTGTCAGTCTTAGATGATGTTTTTTTAGAAGCTCAAGAAACAGGTTTTCTTTCCGGAACAGTCCCTGAATGTTATAGTAGACCACGAAAGCTCGATAAAAATAAAAGACGTAAGAGTAAAGCGAGGCGCAGAATGCGGCACAGATCACAAACTAGTAATCGCTTGGATGGAATTCCCCTTCATATGGACCCAACAGAAACCGACCCAGGGAGAGTCTGACCAAGTTACGGCTCCGGCTACACCTGTCAATACGTGCTCAACACAAGAAAAGAAATTCAAAATCAATTTATTAGAAGAAGACTCAATAAAAGACCTATATAAGCGAAGATTGGACCAAAAGCTAGAAGAGTTTCGGTATGAATCATTAGAACAAACATACGAACACATAAAAACCTGCATGAAGACAGCAGCCCTAGAAGCTCTTGGAGAAGTGGACCAAAAATACACCCAACAAACTACGAAATTAACCGAAGACACACTAACATGCATAAAAGAGAAAAAAGAACTTCATATAAAATACCTGAACACAAAAAACTATGAGGACTTGGAACTATACAGAAAAAAAAATAAAGAAGTGAAAAGAAAAGTAGCAAATGAAAAAAATGAAAGATGGGAAAAAACATGCACAGAGATAGAACAGCACATCGGAGGAACGAGAAATTCAGAGTCATGGCGCATCTTAAAGTCGCTCCAAAGAAATAAGACAGAGAAAATCAAGATCGGTCAAATCAAAGAAAACGAATGGCAAGAATACTATAAAAAATTGCTAACCGAAGACCGCCCCGAATTCAAACAATCAGAAATAGACGGAATAGAAATCTACACACATGACGAAATCAAATTAAGCCTAGCTGAGGTAAAAAGAACGATCAAAACTTTAAAGAACAAAAAAGCAGAAGGTCCCGGCGGAATACCAAATGAATTGATAAAAAACGGATCGGAAAAGTTATTCCGTATGATACATAAAATGTTTGAGAGAGCACTGAATGGAGAAGACTTACCGGCAGAATGGACCCAAGCATATATGACATCAATATACAAGAAAGGAAATAGAAAAAACTGCGAAAACTATCGGGGAATCAGCATTATATCGTCTATAGGCAGACTGTATGGAAAGACCATAAAAGAAAAATTAGAAATATATATATATACAAGATAAAATCGGAGAAGACCAGGCAGGTTTCACAGCGGGGAAAGCATGCTTAGATCACATTTACACGGTCGAACAACTAATAGAAAAAAAAATGGCCAAAAATAGATCCGTCCATCTGGCTTTTGTTGATCTTAAGAAGGCATATGACTCAATACCTAGAACCAAGCTATGGGAAGCAATGGAAGACATCGAAGTTCCACGAAGATTAATAAACGCGGTAAAAGCACTCTACAAGAATAACGAAGTAGCTATCAAAACGGGCAATAGAATATGCGGGCCATTTAAGACGACAAAGGGACTACTACAGGGTTGCTCCGCATCCCCCACCCTGTTCAAAATATTCCTGGAAAAAACCCTGAAACCATGGAAAAGAAAGTGCGAAGGAATGGGTATACCAGTAAGGAACGAATATCTATATACGCTAAGTTTTGCCGACGACCAAATAGTGATCGCACAAGACGAAGATGACCTCAGTTTTATGATGAGAAAACTGGAGCAGGAATATACAAAGAATGAGATGGAAATAAACCTAAAGAAAACTGAATACCTAACAACGGAGAATACAGAAATAAAACAGCTGGAAATAGACGAAGGTAAACAAATCAAAGGAACAGACAAGTATAAGTATTTAGGTTTCATAATATCAAACAAAGGAACAACGGAGGAAGAGATAAAAAATAGACTAGGACAAACAAGAGACTGCATACGAAAATTGAACCCGGTACTATGGGATAAGAACATCAGCATGAAAACAAAGAAAAAAATATATAATACCATGACAAGAAGTATCCTCACTTATGGGTGTGAAAATTGGACAATAAATAAGAAAACCAAAAACAAAATAAGAGCAACAGAGATGGAATTCCTAAGGAGAAGCTGCAGAGTAACAAGAAGAGACAGAATAAATAACATGGAGATTAAGAGGAGAATGGGAATGAACTCCGACATAATAGACTACATCGAACAGAAGAGATTAACATGGTACGGACATGTCAGAAGAGCAGACCAAAATCGGTGGATAAATAGAATAACAGAGTGGAGCCCGATAGGAAGAAGAAAGAGAGGCAGACCCCGAAGATCTTTCAGAGATGAGGTGGCCGAAGCAATGAGTAGAAGAAACCTACAGGAAGGGGACTGGCTAAACAGGAAAAATTGGAGAAAACGGTTGAGCGAAGGAATACAGTGAAAACTGTGGAAATCCTTGTATATGTGTTTATATCCCTGAAGGCAATGACACTGGCCGTCTGTTTCAATTAATAAATTGCCTCTCTTAAAACACCAGTATCAAATGCTACAGTAATTACAGAATCCCCTTTCTCGAGTAACGTTAAAGCACAAACTTTCTGCTGTGGTGTGAGTTTCTTTCTACTCATTTTTTCACTTCAATTTAGAATGTATCGATCACAAACTTTACCGAGTAAATAAAAAGAAGTTTAACACTGACTACTTGCATAAGGCCAACTGTGTACAGTACAAACACGAAGAATAAGCTAAAGAAACGAACCGGTCGCTAAACTACAGATAGCTGCCGTCGCAAGTATGTTATTCCCTGTCCCCTCAAATGCTAAACAAGCTTAGACAGATTTATTTGGCAACGTAAACATATTAGTTTTTAGTTTAGTTTTTAGTTAGTAAGGCAAAACCTTAAGTTTTGCCGACGATCAAGTAGTCATCGCACAAGATGAAGAAGATCTCAGCTTTATGCTCAGAAAACTAGAAGAAGAATATAAAAACAACGGAATGGAAATAAACTTAGAGAAAACCGAATACCTAACAACAGAAAACAAGGATATGAGAAACCTAGAGATAGACGAGGGAAGACAAATAAATGGAACAGATAAATTCAAGTATTTAGGAACCATAATATCGAACCAGGGAACAACAGAAGAAGATATAAACAACAGACTGAGACAAACAAGAAACTGTATAAGACAACTAAACTCAGTGTTGTGGGATAAGAACATTACGATAAAGACAAAAAAAGAGAATATATAACACCCTGACAAGAAGTATTCTGACATATGGGTCCGAAAACTAGACAATAAACAAGAGAAATAGAGGTAGAATAAGAGCAGTAGAAATGGAGTTCCAGAGGAGAAGCTGTAGACTTACAAAAAGAGACAGAATTGAAAACGCAGAGATTAAGCGGAGAATGGGAGTGCAATCAGACATAATCGACTATATAGAGGAGAAGAGACTATCCTGGTACGGCCACGTCAGAAGAGCGGACAGAGGACGCTGGATAAACAAAATCACAGAATGGAGCCCGATTGGAAGAAGAAAGAGAGGAAGACCCCGAAGGTCATTCAGAGATGAAATCGACGAGGCTATGGAGAAAAGAATGACAGGGAAAATTGGAGAAAACGGTTGAGTGAAGGAAGACAGTGAAAACTGTGGAAATCCTTAGTAGTAGTAGTTTAATTTAATAAATATTACAGAATTTACAATATCTTTATCTTAGTTACAGAGTTAACAGTACTTTTTCCAGTGAAAATTTTTAAATTACAATTTTCCATAAGCAAATTCTTCTGACAACAAAAATAGTGAAAGCGTTTACCGGTATAACTTCATAGCATGTAAGAGTACCAAATTGATAAGATGCAATATACAGTTTTCGAGCACTTACTGTGTAACATAATATGAAACTAAAGATATAAATAAAAATGACAAAGCACAAAAATATTAAAAATTTTAATAGATTCTTTTATCTAACTTTTTTGGCATATTTTTATTATCTCCATCCCGACAATAAATATTTACAGCGGATATCAAATTTGGTTGAAACCCTAACAAAGAACTTAACTTTTTTGCCGCATAATTTAAAAAATTAATTTGATTTAGCAAGTGATTCTGTTAGAATTAGGGCGAAAATCCAAAAACCAAACAAAAAAGTCAATTACGAGTAACAGTAAAACGGCCAACCGCCCCTGTACCGCTCCCGAAACGGCTCAATGTCGGCAACATGCGGACTGCTACCCCCACCCGGAGCCTGCCGAAAAACAGAAAAACGTGCAATGTGGGATAGGACCGCGACGAACGCACTTCTGGATACCGTATACTTTTATTTGGGTTAGATCAACTTTGGATTCCGGAATGCGACTTGATTTAGGGTAATCGAGTCTAGACCGTGATGGACAGCTTAGGAGAGTTGGGAATAGATTATAGTGGTAGTGTTGTGGCCGAAATACAGATGGGAAGGGCTAACCCAGATAGACATTTATCAGAAAAATCAATTTTCAGACCAAAATAAATATCTCTCTTCTTTTTCCTTACTTCACTTCCTACTTTATAAGATTTTATTAAACAGCACAGAAATCAAATACGAGACTTAATGGTTATCGGAAATAGAAGCATTGTTTGTTTTTTATCCAAATGGAAACGGTTGTTTTACAAGGTAATAACTAAAGCTCGGATTATAGGCAAAATGCCTTTTTTGCCTATTTTGCCTATTATAATTGTTTTTTGCAATTTTTGCCATTTTTCGTAAATTCCGCCTATTTGTGACTTTTTTAAAATTTCATGGTACTACCCATGATATTATTCTATTACTAAACCATTCTATAATAAAATTTTGGGTCAATAATAAAATATTAATGGTTTGTTTATATAACAGATTTCTAGGAAAATGTACCTGATCGAGACTTGAGGGTTAACTATTTCGAAATCCCTAAGCTTTATTAGTTTATGATCAGTTGTACAGTCGGTTACTGTATCAGAGTTTAGTCACAAATTGCTATATCCTAGTTTAGTTTTGTTGCGTATACCGAAAAGCAAAGAACACGTTTTAAAACATTTTAGACATTTGTGTGAAAAGATGACATCTAAATTAAGGCTATGGATCGCACCTTATTTGGAACTTTCTCTAGAAGGAGATGGAGCATGTTGTAAACCATGCGGCAAATCGGTAAGTTTTATTTTTTCTCTTTTTTTCTCGTCCGACAACATAACTAAATTCTAAAGCGGTTTTAGAATTTGTTTTATGTGGAATGTATTTCAAAAATTAAGCCGGAGTTAGAGGGCAATTTTTTGTATATTATCGTGGATTAAACGACAGATGTATGCGGCAGGTATATAGCTAATTTAATGATTGGAATTTTGAACGAAAATTTTGTGAGAACACCTTATTTAGTTGCCGTTAAAGAATTGGAAAAAACAAACAATTTACCAATAAGTCGATTTATACAAGATAGTTTAACAAACTTCTTTTTACAGTGAATATATGTTAAAAGCTACTGTTAATTTAAATATTTTTTATCCTAATTTAATTCATTGCACTTGTGTAGCCCACTGGGTAAATAGAATTGCTGAAAAAATAAGAAATTTGTTTCCGTTGGTAAATAATTTTATAAATTTTATGAAAAAAGTTTTTGTAAAGGCTCCGTTGAGGGTGCAAATATGTAAAGAAAGACTTCCCGGTGTCCCTTTGCCACCTAAAACAGTAATTACAAGGTGGGAACCTGGCTCGAAGCAGTTTTTTTTTTACTTTGAACACTGCAGTGAAATAGAATTAGTTATGTCAGAATTTGATGATGATATTTCCGAAGTCATTCGAGAAGCAAAAAAAATGTTAAAAAATCCCAAATTGAAACAGGAACTCGCTTATATCAATGATAATTATAAATTAATAGTTACCACAATTACCTTATTAGAAAAACAAGAGATAAATTTATGTGAGTCAGTAAAATTAATAGATAATTTAAAGACGAAAATTAAATCAGCACCTGGAAGTAACGGTCAATTAATTTAAAAAAAAAATGAAATATGTTTTCGACAAGAATGAAGGTTTTTCGTTTTTATCTAATGTTGCTAAAGTTTTGAACGGGACATTTTCCGAGGAATTTCAAATTACGAAAGATTTATTACCCGCTCTGAAATATGCTCCAATTACATCTGTCGATGTCGAACGTTCGTTTTCAATGTACAAATTAATTTTAAGTGATCGAAGACATAGTTTTAAGACCGAAAATATTGAAAAACATTTAGTTGTTTTTATTAATGATAAAATTTTATTGGTTACAATGTTTAATTATTAATTTACAGTTATTTAGTTACTAGTTTATTTATACTAATGTTATGATTATGATGTGTAAATATACCTGCCTTAAGTTAATATTACGTTAATTCACTTTGTACAATAAATAATAAGTTATATTCCTTTATTGCCTATATTTTGCCTAAATGTTAATATTTCTGCCTTTTTTAATAAAAATCTTTGCCTATATATGCGCCTTTATCTTCAATTTTTGTTGCCTATAAATCCGAGCTTTAGTAATAACACTCAATAACACATCACTATTTTTTAAACATTCAAAATCGCGTTCTCTTGAAGAGAACGGTTCATTCTACACAAAAAGTGTTTGTAAAGTTTTTTGTTTAAAATTATCTTAGCTACATTTTTTTATTTGAAACATTTTTTTCTATGCTACACAGATTCTTGGTAAATCGATCGATTTTTTGCGTTTTTACCGGTCTACGAGGTGGATTTTAGGGGGAAGCCCAGAGGTAAAAGTGGTAAAATTTTTTGCCTCTTTTTTGGGTCCCAAAATTAATATTCTCGGCAAAATTTAGCTTGTTCGTATGATTTTTAAGGGTCAAATCTCTGACGATTGGACCAAATACGTCAATTCTAATTTTGTTTTATTACCGAGAATTATCTGCTCGACATCTTTATGTTACACTTACCTTCACGATAAAATAAATACTTGGTTCATAGTAAAGTTTTCGTGTAAAAGTTACATTTGATTTTATGCTAAAAGCTTTCTGCTCTGAAAATTTTTCAATTTCATCCAGTCACACACTGAGTTACATAACATGACATCGGAACTTAAACGGTCGGTTTTAAGGTTTTAGTAAAATTACCTCTCCGTTAACATGAATGTGGATGGCAATCAGGGAAGTAGCTCGTAGTGAAGGAAAAGGCGAAAATTAATTAATAAAAATATGTCCCCCGTTTTAATAGGTAACGATTTTCCAGGAAATATTTTATCGCGAATAATAGAAACAGATGTGCTGTAGCGTTGCAATATTAAATAATTTGAGAAGAAATTTTAGAAAAATTTCTTTCTACAGGTTGTATTACCGCTATGTCCTTGTAGTTCTTTGGGTTGGCGTTTATTCCTTTTTATGGATGTACGAAATGAGGAGCAACTGAGCAAAAAGCAATAAATCCAGTTTTAGACATTTTTTACGTAAATACTACAAAGTACTTGGTTTAGTTCAATAAACATTGTGAATTACTCATTTTAAGCCAGGTGCTTTTATTCCAATATACACTCGCGATCATAAAATCCGGGTCACCTTGAAAATCGGCGTTATTTCGTTTTTAACGAGCTTTATCGTAAATAATAATAACACAAATACAAACTAATGCATGTTTCTGAGAATTGTTGTCGGCTTAGGGTTTCCTTTGTACCAAAGAATTCCAATAATGCCGAAAACTATACACTTCCCAAAATGAACGGTACCTGTAACTGCCGCTTGTTTTAAATGTCTCATTTGTGCTTCGACTTTCTGTTCAAACGCAACAAACAAACGTTTATTATTGCCACCATTAGTATTTATTAGTGTCATTATTAGTGTTTATTATTGTTTATTTTTTGCCAAAAATGCCTTGACTGTTGTTGAAACGGCACGCATTGTTGCGTTTGTGGAAGACGGTCACACTCAACGGCAAGTCGCAAGAACTGTTAGCGTAAGCCTTTCTACGGTTCAACGAGTGCTTCAACGCTTTCAGAAGACGAGTTTGCTAACCAGACGACCTGGCTCTGGACGAAGAAAAACGACCACGGCACGAGATGACCGTTTCCTTGTGTTTCAGGCTTTACGAAACTGGACCTCAACTGCGGTTATGCATCGAAATTGCCTACAGGAAGTACGAAATTGCAATGTTAGCGTTGCAATAGTCAGGAGAAGACTTCGTTCTTCTGGACTATCTTCTTGGGTAATGGCTACAGGACCACCACTTGGCGTGCGCATCGAGTTGTACCACTAGCTTTTGCTCGACAATACGCGCATTGGGGAATTAATGATTGGAGCAAAGTGTTATTCTCAGATGAATCCCGTTTCTGCCTAACTGGATCCAATGGACGTGTAAGAGTTTGGAGGAGAACCGGTGAACGATTTTCACAAGCTTGCATTGCTCCAAGAATGCCATTTGGTGGAGGCTCGGTCATGGCTTGGGGAGGTGTATCTTCCGACTTCCGCACAGAATTACCCTTCATCGAAAATGGGTCCTTAACTGCACAAAGGTACATTACGGAGATTCTGGAAGAACATATTATGCCCACCATGGCAGGGTTTAGAAAAGACGCAGTTTTTATTCAGGACAACGTGCGACCGCAGGTTGCCAGGATCAGTATGCAATACTTGGACAAGGTTGGAATTACGAGGTTACCCTGGCTAGCTAGATCTCCGGATCTGAATCCCATCAAACATCTCTAGGACGATTTGAAAAAACGTATTCAAACCCATACACCTCCTCCTAACAACGCACAGGAGCTTAAGAATCTGTTAGTGAGAGAGTGGAATAACATACCACAACATGTAATCCGGAGAAAAATTGAGAATATGCCCCGTCGTCTGCAAGAGGTTATTAGAGCAAGAGGAGGCAATACACGATATTAGTCATTGAAATTCCACTGATGTTTTACCACGTTCTGTATTTTTCATTTTTTCTTTCGTATGTCTGTTTCAACAATTTGGTTTGTTTTCTGCTTTTTCAATAAAAACAATAAAAAAACCGTTTTTTCTTTCTTTCAAAACAAACATTGATGACAAATAAAAAATACATTAGCCTAAAAAAAAGGTTACTACTGCACCAGATGCTAAAATATTCAAGAAACATGAAATTTACAAGGTGACCCGGATTTTATGATCGCGAGTGTATATTGTTATATGAATAGGGTAAAGGGAGGAGAGATGGACTAGGAGCATAGTCGGTCCGCTAGGTATACCTGATCAAGCTTTTCAAGTCTATCCTACTCTGTTGTATCGTTTAACGTTAGTTGGGTGAGTTTGACCGATTATTTGTTAGTTTATTATTGAACTATATTTAAAATGTGTAATATAGAGTAAGAACTACTGCTGTAGTCTGCTTATTTTAAACAATACGGACTGGTCCATCTGTCCTCCTATTTGAGGACAGATGGACCACTTACGAGGAGGGGAGTTGGACCAGTATATTTTGTTTTAGGATTAGGCCAAATAAATATATTCGCAAACAAAATACACCTAAGAGAGATAACTGGACCTCTAGGGAGCTGAGGGATGCCGTAGATGCTGTAAAGAATGGTGATATTGGTATTAATGAAGCCGCCAAAGTATTTGGAATACCCAAAACGATTTTGAAACGTCAAATAAAAACAAACAATATAGATAAGGTGAACCGATTGGGTCCAGATTGTTCTTTAGGAACTACTGTTGAAGCTAAAATCGTTAGCCATATAAAAAACTACAAAAAGCAGGCTTTGCACCAACTAGAACTAAAGTAAGAATCATGGCCTTTAATTTAGCTCAGCGATTAGGAATCCCAAATCAATTTATCGTAGAAGAAGGGAAATTTTTAAATTCATAAATCTGATACAAGCGTTACTTATTGTCTACTTTTAGTTAAAGCTGGTAAAAAATGGTTAGGATTTTTTTTTGAAACGAAGACCTAAAATTTCAATTAGAAAAAATGAGATAACTACTTTTCTGATCTCGAGAGAATTATGACCGAATATAATTTTTATGATAAACCCGGACAAATATTTAATACTGACGAAACAGGATTACGACTGAATACTAGAGCCGGTCAAGTTCTAGCAGAAAAAGGTTCAAAATGTGTTCCTAGCGTAAGCCCTAGCGAAAAAGGTGAAACGATCAGTGTAATAGCTTGCTGTAGTGCAGAAGAGATTTTCTTGCCCCCATATTGCATTTTTAAGGGGAAAAATAAAAAAGACGAGTGGCATTATGGTATGCCACCGGATTCCAAGATTAGGACGTCGAAAAAATCAGCATTAGTTAATAATGACATTTTCTTAGAATGGTTACAAACACACTTTTTGCCGAGAAAGCCTCCAGGTAAAACCTTATTAATATTAGATGGCCACACATCCCATACGATTAACCTAGATCTACTAGAATTTGCAGACCAAAACGAAATAATTTTATTTTGTTTGCCATCCCACACAACACATTACCTACAGCCTCTGGATCGTGCTTTTTTTAAGTCACTTAAAAGCAACTTTTATGCTGAATGCCGTTTTATGGTACAAACGCCTTTAGTTTGGTGAACTCTTAGGTCGAGCATAAGGAAACTCAGCAACTGTCCAAACTGCGGCTTCTGCATTTAAATCCACGGGATTTATCTGCTTAATCCATTAATAAACCCAGAATATGTATTTTTGACAAACATCCCATCAGAAACGAAAACAATGAATTTTTCGGTTAGATCAGAATCTCCTCAACCAGGTGTCTCTGAAATCAGTGGTAAAAAATTCTTGCACGGTAGCCCAAACAACTCATCAATTACTGATGAAGATATAACTCACGGAAAGGCTCTTAATGAGGTAATGCCCGTGCCTGTTTTACCAGCAGAAGTAAAGAGAGTTCGTAAAAAAATAACTGGAGAGATTACTCCTCAAGATTTTAATAAAATGAATAAGGATGCCTTGATTAAAAACAGCTCAAAACCTATAAAAAAAAACAAAAACGTAAGAGAAAGCCAAGCGAATCGTCACTATTTGAAGATGTTGCTCTAAACGACACTAGTGGTGATGATATAAAAATAAATACTGGCTTCGCTAATCTCTGTAGCAAGTGCGAAAAGTCTCTTGGTATTAAAAAGAAAAAGGTTTAGCTTGGTCCATCTCCTCTACTCCTAGTGGCCCATCTCACCTCCAAAGTTGAGGAGAGATGGACCGATGACGTGCCACTGCAATATATTTTTTTTTAGGTTTAATAATTTTAATTTCTACAACAATCATAAGAGGTACCAGATTCACAAGAGTTTGTCTAAAATTCTTGTGGGTCTGGAACAGCTCTAGGTTCGATAAGCGAAGAGTAAATACAGTTTGTAAAAAGAAACACAATACTGTTGCACTAAAAGAACGAAGAGGTGGAGATAAGGTTTCTCATAAAACAGTAAAGATAAAGAAAAATATTTATTGGAAACCTAAAAGGCTGTGAAAGTCACTATAACAGATCAAAATCAAAGAGGATCTGTTTATATGCCAACCTAAAAACATCAAAATTACATAAACTATATAACTCACAATGTACGGAGAATACCCATATCTTCAGTTAGACGATCAATATTTGCCAATATTTTTAGAACAAAATTCAGTATCGGATTTTCTTCCCCTGCATCTGATTGCTGTTCTCTGTGTGCTTGATTAAAGCACAAAATTAAAATGGTAAAGGATGAGGAAAAAAGCGACATAATGTTATAGTACAGAATTTATAATACCAGAGGCAAGGCTTTTTATGAGTTAGCAAAAGAAGTGCCACCGGATTCAATCATCATTTGCTTTGATAGGCAGCAAGTGCAGCCCCTTCCACGAACTCCTATTAATAATGGTTTTTATGCTAAAATAAGTGAGTTTTTACGTTTTATTCTGTGTCGATATGCAAGCTAAAAGTCCCGTATTCTACACATAGATAGAAGATACGGCTGGAGGAGGATCGATGGAATGTTTTACTTTGTAATCTGGATTCATTAAATTTTAAAAATAAACAAAAAGTTCGTTTATTTTGTGACAAATGTGAAGGACAAAATAAAAACGCCCACGTTATGCATGCCCTCTACTACTGGCTAAAGAAAAAACCATCTGAAAACTTAACTGAAATTCATCTTACATTTCCTGTTAGAGATCACATCTTCTTACCAGCTGACAGAGTATTTAGACGCATTGAAATAGCCTTAAGAAAATGTACTTCTTTAAAGACAAAAAAAGAATATAAAGAAATTTACCGCTCTTGTGGAGCTGTTAAAAGCCTTTCATCTGATTTGATTCTGTATGGTGTTAAACAATTGCAATCATATTTAAAATAATTGATGGAATATCAGATGTTAAAAGAATTATATTGAAGAAAAATCATCCTTTACCAACAAACATTACTTGATTTAAATACTTAAGGTTCGAAAGTAACTCTGAAGTTCCTAAAATGTTGCTTAAGAAAGGAAAAAAAGACCTACACTTGACACTAGAAACCGCGAGATGTGGAAGACCACTACAAGAAAAGAAAAAAATCGTTAAACATTTACTGATACAAGAATTTGGAAATACAAGCGAAGAAGAAAATGAACTTAAATGGTATAATGACATACTAGAAAACCGAGAAGATGACACCATTAGTGAAGGTGATGAAATGGAAAAGGAATGTGATTGTCTAGAAAATGATACAGGCCTACATATTTGAGAAGCTTTGTTTTATAATTAAATAATAGTATTTTCGTATATTTAGGGATTCTACAGTATTCACTGCCTTCCCTCGCTCAACCGTTTCCATCTCTCGACATCGACATTTAAGTATTTACTTATTTAGCAAAATGACATAAATCCAACCAACGGTTAAGCAAAACGAAATAAATCCATTCATATGGAGCAAAATGCTTTAAAAATCTTCACAATGTTTAAGCAAATTGAGATAAATCCACAAAAATGAAAGTTTTAAAAATTTGTAACTTCGAAATTGAACACAAAACTCTAACTTTCTTTCAAAATAATGTTACTAAAGTTCTATAGTTTTGAATTTAATACGTTTTGCTCAGTTGCTCCTTTAAAAGACTGTCTCCATTCTTCTGGAACATGTTCTCCGTTTAGGCATCTTTAGTTCGTTTTTGGAGCAAAATTCTAGAGATTTATTCCCCCCGAACATAGAGATTTTGAAAGTTTTGTTCCTTTTACAGTTAATTATATTATTATAAGCGTATTTTACAACCGCCATTCACTTCGTATAACATATTTTTATTTCAGCCATGCCATCATCAGTTAGGACCACATCGTCCGCGAAGTGAAAATAATGTTACTTTACTTCATCAATCGTTATTCTTTTGGTACTGTAGTTAAGCTCGTTAAAGGCGTATTCGAGACAGTTATAGAAAGTTTTGCATGTAAGTTTAAAGCCTTGTCTGTCACTCCGTTAAATTTTATTTGTGGACTTATGTGATTCTACCATCATTGTCACGACTTTGTATATGATATGAATTAGGTTAGATAGATAGTTAATTCGGTGCTTTTTTATGTCCAATTTGATTATCTTTAGTCTAATTGTGTTAAAAACACCGACTGCTAAGAAGATTTCTTGCATTCTGATCCACTTCATCCTCCCACCAGTGTGTCGGTTTTTTAATGCTATTATATTTCAATATTTTTGGCTGAGATGACAGTATTATCCGCGTATCTAATATTGTTAATAGTAACTCCATTTACCTTTATTCCAGCTGTTTTACCCTCAAGAGCTTTATCAGAATCTCTTCCGAGTAGGCATTAAAAATAATTTGCGACAATTCGCAACCCTGTCTCACCTTACGTCTAATTTTAATTTCCTCTGACAGCTGTTTGTTAACACGTAGTCTTAATACTAATAATAACACTTAATAATATACAAAACATTTATTTACACAATATATAAAATTATGGCTTAAAACTATAATAGGTATCTAAACAATACAGCCGTTGAACGTTTTTCTAATAATTTATTCAAACCCTATGTAATTATTTGTGTTACCGCTATGTCTCCAAAAGAAGTAAACGGCAAAAGTCATCATCACAACTCAAGTGGATACGTTTATGGTTTAAGCAATGTGTTTTCATTTGGTCTTGATAAGACGTTTCAACTCGAAAGTGGCTCATAACCATTAAACGGGATTTTTGAAACCCAACGTTTGATATAAAAAAAACGATCCGTAAAATGCCTGTAACTGCGTTATTACTAGACTTAAAAATCATACATATTTTATGCTACTTAACGACGAAATTAATACATTATTTTTAATTCGTTGCGTGCAGCTAAACATGCCCTCTCTAGATTATTTTAATCATTACCATAACCTGTATACCGTTGAAAACATTTATAAATTTGCAGTAATAAAATAAAAAATTCCGCGTTTTCCAATGGTTTACTTGCAAATACCCACTTTGTGCTCAAAATCTCTATCTTTTCTGGTATTTTCTCCACTTCTGTCAATGGTGGAATTAAGAGAATTTGGCAAGACGACAGCATAAAATCAATTAAACACACAGATAGCGAAGACAAAAAACACATCATTTTTCATGCAGGTGAGAAAGAAGGCTTTACAGAAAAGGCAGATTTGAGTTTTTCTTCAAAATCAAAATCTGTTGATTACCATGAAAACATGAATGCAACTATGTTTGTTAAATGGCTCGAGGATGTAACAAGAAGCTCTTAATACTCTCTCTTAATACTCTTAATAACTCTAGAAATATGGGTCAAAACTGTAAATAGATCTGAAAAATTAATAGAATAGTGGTGGATCCGGGAAAATAAAATTAGTTAAATTAATCCAGTGATTATAGATTTACATAATGATAGCTGTAGTGAATTTAGTGACGATAATGATGATTTATAAATTTAAATAATCAGTAAGTACAATATTATAATGTTATTTACAAAATAATTGTACAGCAGGTTAACCATGATATTTATAAATTTATTATTATCCAAATTAACAATAATATTTAAAATTTCATTTGAATTTTTGCTCCTCATTTTATACAAATTTTTTTTTGGCATAGACTTTTAGTCATTCAGCCAGACTCAACATGGTAGAAAAAAGGTTGTCTGAGTTTATATTAAAATAAATATACAAAACAGTAAACAGGTAAACAGGGTCACTCTCTTCTCGCCTAGGGGCTCATCAAGGCATTTTTTTTTTAACATACAACACTAGGCCACGGTAAGAAAGGAATTTAAACAATTGGGTTAAAGACAAAGGTTACGTTATTAACTAATGTATAATTATTTACATGGTTATTTTACTATCTTTTAAAAACATAACTAATAAATCATACACTGCTCTCGAGTCTAATGATAATAGGTACTGAAGGTTCCAAGGGTCTAATATATTGTGTTTATGTAAATTATTTATTAATCGGGATGAAATTATAGTATTTCTGGGGCAACTGAAAAATATATGATCTAGGTTTCCTTCTTCTGTACAAAATTCACATTAATCATTACCTAAAACCTTAAGTTTAAATAAATGTTTAGGGTAACAAGCATGCCCAAATCTCAGTCTTATGATCGTGGTGACATATTTTTTAGGTACATTAAAAAACTTATACCAAGAAGTTTTAGGAATATCTGTTTGAAGAGAAGTGTATCTATTTGGGCTAACAATGGAATATTCCTTCCATATATTATCCCACCTTTGGTATAATCTTAATTTTAAGGAAGCCAGAAAGTCGCAAGCCGTGATTTTATACGAAGTTTCTCTACTAGACATAATACTTTCTCTTGCTAATTGGTCTACATGTTCGTTATTTTCCAAACCTATATGTGCCTTAATCCAAACAAAAAGTACATTTTTGCCCCTTGTTGCTAACTTTTGTTTGATATCCTTAATTTTGTAAATATAAGGGCAACTGTACGTATTTGGCAATCCCGGTTTCCCAATAGAGGTCAAAACTGAAAAAGAATCTGATAATATAACTATATGGTCCGAGTTACTTTCTGTTGCATAAAGTAAGGCCTCATATATTGCAAGAGCTTCTGCTGTAAAAATAGAGATCTGGGAGTTCAACTTAAATGTGCGTTCTATTCGTTCCAATGGGATAAAAAAAGCGCATCCAGTGCCGTTTGATGATTTGGAGGCATCGGTATATATAACGACGGAGTTTTCGAATTCTGATAATATTGAGTGAATAATATTTCTATTTATGTGTATACTGTCACTATATTTTGGTACCATGATATCTGCATTTGAACCATGATATGTTGCATATGAGATGTTTTGAAGTGTATACGTAGCTTTATCTATCTCTTTTAATGCTTCCATATTATGTTGCAGAGCTTCGCAGACTAAAGGCGATTTCTTTTTTTCCCAGTATTTCGTAGACAAATCATAGCAATTCAGAGTGATGAGCTTTGTGTATAACGATTGATTTTTTATTGTCTTTACCAGAAATTTTTCGGTCAGGAAGTTTCCGTCTGATATTTAATGGTGGTTCCAAGGCTTCCAAATACAAGGGTTGAATTGGTGTGGACTTCATAGCACCTAAACATGTACGTAGAGCTGAATTGTGTATTACGTTTTAATTTTATTTAGCAATACATTACTGGCTGATCCATAAAATATGCTTCCGTAATCCAAAATAGAGCGAATATACGCTCTGTAAAATAATAAATTTACGTCTACATCAGCACCCCACCACGTTTTATTAATCGATTTAAGGAAATTTATTCCCTTGTTGCATTTGTTTAACATATCCTCAATGTGATCCTTCCAAGTCAAATGTTTGTCAAGTGTCATCTCTAAATATTTGACCTTATTTTTTAGTGGGTATTGATGCTCTCCTAATTTAATTATTTGATCGTTAGGTTTATAATGTCTGGTAAAAATGCAAACCTGAGATTTATTACAAGATAATTCAAAATTGTTTTTATAAAGCCATTTTTGAAGTAGTTGATAGATACTATCCAAGTTTTTGATTGCTTTTTTATATTCTTTGTGTTCTGTGTAAATGCAGAAATCATCTGCGTATTGTATGCGGTTGAATGGTATGTTATTTATTTTAATATTGTACAAATCCGCTACGTACAAATTAAACAGGATAGGACTCAAAACAGAACCCTGAGGTAATCCTTTGTTTACGATTCTGGGACCTATGAGCATTTGTTCTTTTCTTAAATAAACTAATCTGTTTGAATAAAGATTAACAATACTATCGGCAAATTGAGCTGGAATTTTAAATATTCTTGTCATTTATTCTTTGAGTGCTGTTAGACACACAGAGTCATAAGCACCTTCTATATTAAGAAATAATGCCGGTAAGTAATTGTTCCGGAAATAATTGTTTTGAATGTCTACAACTATGGAAGCCAATGCATCCAAAGTACCAAAACCTTTCCTGAATCCGTATTGTTCTTTGGGTAGAAGGTTCTGCTCTAGTAACCACCATTCTAGCCTAGCCTTAATTATTCTCTCTAGAGTTTTTTGTACACGAGATAATAAAGATATGGGTCTGTAAGCTTCAACTAATTTTAGATTTTTCCCAGGTTTGGGAATAGGAACGACAATAATATGTTTGAAGGCCGAAAAGTTAGAACCTTCTCTAATTATCTGATTAAAAATATTTAGAAGTAACTCTTTTGCATTATTTGGTAAATTCAATAGCATAATATATTTGATTTATACAAATTAACTAACTGATAATAGAGGCAAAAATATTCTAAATAAAGTAAGTAATTAAACATATTATAAAGAACTCCAGTGCAGTTTACCGTGCCTTTTACTACAACGAAAGGTTTTCTTCGAATTCCATTAATCGTGTAGAGGTGCAAGGCAAGTTGGTTGAATGTACTGTACTTTTCAATACATCCTACGTTAATCATTACCATGTTCAATGACTTTAGCTTTGTCTATAAGCTTTTATAACAATATATAAATAACAAAAAAAAACAACTTTTATTTATTTATTTATTTATTTATTTATTTAAATTGACGTACATAATATGACATATATGGTCATTAGAACGAGTTTCAGTTTACTGCTTAAATGATATACAATATGAATTACAAATAATATGGTTAAAAGAAACATTTAAAATTTATATTTTGTTTAACAGTTGAATTTTTCTCGAAGAATTCACATTAAAAAAAAAACCAACGTAAAACAACACTTATTTAATTAAAACATTACTTTTTTCATTTATTTCTATATTTAATTGTAATAAACCACAATTTTAATGAAAACTAATTCTTAATTGATTATTTTAATTTTTGGTCTTAAAATCGTTCACTAAATCAGAGGTAGAAATCTGTAGATCCAATATTTAAATTGTGGTTTACTCAGATTAAATATAACAGTTATTAAAATGTTACAGTAATACCAATCAGAAAGCATTTAGACAATCTAAAAATTAAACTTATATTCTATAAAATGGAAGAAATTGAGGATAAAATATTATAAAAATTTTAATAAGTATTATCGTGAAGAGACATAACTGTTAACATTCGTCTAGATTTATTATTATTTAAGTTATAGATTGGTGATATTGTAATGAAACGACCCTATTTTGGTTACGCCAATGTCTTTATTTAACTAATCAGCACAGAAATAATAATGCAACTTTTCCTATCATCATTTAAATTAAACATTACTAATATTAAAGAATAAACAATAACAAATTTCCTTTGTTAAAGGAATGTAATCATTTTAGGGTTCATTATATAGAAAATTACAGTCAAAATATTTTTATTTAACTGCAACTAATTTCTTGTTTAAACTTCAATAAGAAAAGTAAATGACTTTTGGACGCTTACTGAACTTTGCTCATTAAAATAATAGGAAATATAAATTTTGATAGTAACTCTAATGATCCAACAAATAATATGAAAAATATTTAATCCAAGTCAAGCAAGGAAAAATATAATAGATAAAAAGTTCTTAATAGATAGTTAGTTCTTGAAAGTCAGTTAACCAGTCAACGCGTTTTATCACACCTCCTCTTCAAAATGGATGTAAGTGGAAATAATAAGTAAATAATAGTCAAATTCTCGGTACAATATATTCTGCAAATTAAACAGTCATATTTACTTAAAATTCCCTTATATTCCTAGTTAATAGTCACGCACAAATGGAGCACCGCATACTAAATATAAAACTAAATTTTAAACTGTAAATTTGATTTTATTATTCAGATATTCTTGTATTTATATCTCTTTATCCTGATCATTTAAAATTTTTTAAAACAGAAAATATAAGAATGTCAAGCTCACTAAATATTTTAGAAGAAGTTATAATTAAATTTGATGGTAGAAAATCAAAATTAAATAAATTTGTTATACGATATGTGATGTAACTATTTACCCTGTACATTACTTTGTTATGAAACAGCCATTTTAAGCTATGTATATGTTTTTATTAATCAAGTAAATTGCATACTAACAATTGAACTTTCGATTTTAGATTTAAAAGATTATTAAAAATACATTTAAAATAAAACTACTGAAAAAAATTTTAACAATTTAATTTTTTGTTTTATTAATATATGTTAGTTCTTTTCTAATATATCTTTCTAATTAAATAGATATTAGTTCTTTTTTTAATATCTTCTTCTATTTTTGCTTATATTCGTAATTTGTATAAGTGTATAGCAAGGTGTTATTATTATTTTAGATGGATCTAACAAAAATAAACGATGTCTCGTATATTGCAGAGAAAGAAAAACCAAAAGCATTATTAAAATTGGGGGATCTGGTCCAAAATACTCATTTTAGAATATTTTCGACCAAGTTAGTAACGGGCCGATTTGAAATACAGGTTTTGCTGGAACATGAGGAGAACGTTATTTTTCTTCCAGCAAGAGTAAGAAAAACGTATATTCAAAAACTTCGTAAGATAATTTCTGATAAATTTAGTAAAAGGGATGCTAAATAAAATGTTGGAAGACGAAATAATAAGACCATTTGGATCGTTCGAAAAAAATTAGATACCTCCGGCAAACAAAAATGGAGAATTGTAGTAGATTACAAAAAGTTATTAAAAAAATAGTAGATGACCATTATTCTCTACCATCCATCCAAGGTATTTTAGATAAACTTGGACGTTGGACAATATTTTACTACATTCGACCTATCATCAGGATTTACACAAATAGAAATGGAAGAAACTTCCATACCAAAAACTGCATTCAATGTTGAAAATGGCCACTACGAATATCTTCGCATGCCATTCGGTCTAAAAAAGGCACCTTCTACGTTCCAAAGAGTAATGGACAATGTATTGAAAGATTATAGGATTATAAGATAAATATATATATATATATATATATATATATATATATATATATATATATATATATATATATATATATATATATATATATATATATAATTAAGAGCTTGTTTAAGCATGTCGCAAATTTGCTACAATGGAATATGTATTGTTTGTTCAGCGATATCCATGGACATTATACGAAACCGTAGCCAGCAACCAGACAGACGTCATTGAACAGTATACGACTAGAAATTACCTTCAGGGTGGTCCAGATTTCATTTCATTTCATTTCATTTCATTTCATTTCATTTCATTTCATTTCATTTCATTTCATTTCATTTCATTTCATTTCATTTCATTTCATTTCATTTCATTTCATTTCATTTCATTTCATTTCATTTCATTTCATTTCATTTCATTTCATTTCATTTCATTTCATTTCATTTCATTTCATTTCATTTCATTTCATTTCATTTCATTTCATTTCATTTCATTTCATTTCATTTCATTTCATTTCATTTCATTTCATTTCATTTCATTTCATTTCATTTCATTTCATTTCATTTCATTTCATTTCATTTCATTTCATTTCATTTCATTTCATTTCATTTCATTTCATTTCATTTCATTTCATTTCATTTCATTTCATTTCATTTCATTTCATTTCATTTCATTTCATTTCATTTCATTTCATTTCATTTCATTTCATTTCATTTCATTTCATTTCATTTCATTTCATTTCATGTAAATATGAAGTATAAATATGATGTGATTTTAAATTTACTTTGTTTACAGACTTTTCTAAAAAAAATTTTAAAAAAATTCGTTCTAAAAAAATTTTCAGAATGGGAATAATCAATCCTGTATTAGTACATACCAAACAACAGCTTATTTCTGCATGCCGGTACTTTGCGGGACTGGAATATGTATCGTACGTTCAGCGATATACATGGTCTTTATACGAAACCTTAGCCGGTGATGATACGGAATTCATTGAACAGCATATTACTAGAAATTACCTTTTGGATGGTCCAGAAGTTCATATTCGGAGACAGTTACCAGGAGGGCAACTGTATTGGTGTAGGGAACTACACGAATAATTCCTTCAAGGATAGAACATAGATAAAGATATGTGTATATGTACAAACAAAAAAATGTATTATTATTTTTTATTCTATTACTTGATATATCTAATGTTTTTTATGACTTGTTAAGTTTAATTTTTTCTAATTGTACCTCTCGCCTTCTTTACTTTTCAATTACCCCTCATACGTTACGACTGGGCTAATAGGCGTGAAGATACAAATCTGATGTCTTTATGGCATGCTATTTAATTTTACTATACACTGTAGTCTATTGAGACAGCTTTGAGAGTTTAATTCTTTGTTATTAATATAAGTTAAAATATGTCTATTTTGTCAAAATTCTACTGCCTTTATGGCATAATGATATGTTTAATCTTTCTATACCATTCAATTTTATACGTCTATCATATGATATCTCGCACATCCCTGTACGTTAAGCCGTGTAGGATCACATAGCTAAGGCCTTTATAGTTCATTTTCACGCATAATTTTTCTATAAATTTGTACCTATCGCCTTCTCTCCTTTCCAACCACCCCTCATATCTTACGATCGGACCAATAGGCGTAAATATACATATCTAATGCCTTTATGGCATGATATTATGTTTCATTTTGCTATATCATTTAATTCTATTCGTCTATCATATGATATCTTGCTCATGCTTCTACGTTAAGTCGTTTAGGCACTACATACCTTCGGCCTTTATGGTTCATTGCTATGTTAAATTTTTTTTTTACACGATTATACCTCTCGTTTTCTCTCCTTTCCAATGACCCCTCATACATTACGATCGGACCATTTCATTTCATATCATTTCATTTCATTTCATTTCATTTCATGTCATTTCATTTCATTTCATTTCATTTCATTTCATTTCATTTCATTTCATTTCATTTCATTTCATTTCATTTCATTTCATTTCATTTCATTTCATTTCATTTCATTTCATTTCATTTCATTTCATTTCATTTCATTTCATTTCATTTCATTTCATTTCATTTCATTTCATTTCATTTCATTTCATTTCATTTCATTTCATTTCATTTCATTTCATTTCATTTCATTTCATTTCACTTCATTTCATTTCATTTCATTTCATTTCATTTCATTTCATTTCATTTCATTTCATTTCATTTCACTTCATTTCATTTCAAGACAAGTTAATCTGTGCATACAAACAATTGAACTTGCGATTTTAGATTTAATAGATTATTAAAAATAAATTTAAAATAAAACTTATTTTGAAATAAATTTTCAAAATGGGAATAATCAATCCTGTATTAGTACATACCAAACAACAGCTTATTTCTGCATGCCGGTACTTTGCGGGACTGGAATATGTATCGTACGTTCAACGATATACATGGTCTTTATACGAAACCTTAGCCGGTGATGATACGGAATTCATTAAACAGTATATTACTAGAAATTACCTTTTGGATG
This sequence comes from Diabrotica undecimpunctata, assembly GCF_040954645.1. Lineage (NCBI taxonomy): Eukaryota > Metazoa > Arthropoda > Insecta > Coleoptera > Chrysomelidae > Diabrotica > Diabrotica undecimpunctata. Next base: position 19,017,485 of record NC_092811.1, on the reverse strand, counting down.
GTCCAGAAGTTCATATTCGGAGACAGTTACCAGGAGGGCAACTGTATTGGTGTAGGGATCTACACGAATAATTCCTTCAAGGATAGAAAATAGATAAAGATATGTGTATATGTACAAACAAAAAAATGTATTATTGTTTTTTATTCTATTACTTGATATATCTAATGTTTTTTATGGCATGCTATTTAATTTCACTATACATTGTAGTTTATTGAGACAGCTTTAAGAGTGTAATTCTTTGTTATTAATATAAGTTAAAATATGTCTATTTTGTCAAAAATCTACTGCCTTTATGGAATAATGATATGTTTAATCTTTCTATACCATTCAATTTTGTACGTCTATCATATGATATCTCGCACATCCCTGTACGTTAAGCCGTGTAGGATCACATATCTAAGGCCTTTATAGTTCATCTTCAAGTATAATTTTTCTATAGATTTGTACCTATCGCCTTCTCTCCTTTCAAACGACCCCTCATATCTTACGATCGGACCAATAGGCATAAATATACATATCTAATGCCTTTATGGCGTGATATTATGTTTCATTTTTCTATATCATTTAATTCTATTCGTCCATCATATGATATCTTGCTCATGCCTCTACGTTAAGTCGTTTAGACACTACATACCTACGGCCTTTATGGTTCATTGCTATGTTTAATTTTTTTTACACGATTATACCTCTCGCTTTCTCTCCTTTCCAAAGACCCCTCATACATTACGATCGGACTATTTCATTTCATTTCATTTCATTTCATTTCATTTCATTTCATTTCATTTCATTTCATTTCATTTCATTTCATTTCATTTCATTTCATTTCATTTCATTTCATTTCATTTCATTTCATTTCATTTCATTTCATTTCATTTCATTTCATTTCATTTCATTTCATTTCATTTCATTTCATTTCATTTCATTTCATTTCACTTCATTTCATTTTATTTCATTTCATTTCATTTCACTTCATTTCATTTCAAGACAAGTTAATCTGTGCATACAAACAATTAAACTTGCGATTTTAGATTTAATAGATTATTAAAAATACATTTAAAATAAAACTACTGAAATAAATTTTCAGAATGGGAATAATCAATCCTGTATTAGTACATACCAAACAACGGCTTATTTCTGCATGCCGGTACTTTGCGGGACTGGAATATGTATCGTACGCTCAGCGATATACATGGTCTTTATACGAAACCTTAGCCGGTGATGATACGGAATTCATTGAACAGCATATTACTAGAAATTACCTTTTGGATGGTCCAGAAGTTCATATTCGGAGACAGTTACCAGGAGGGCAACTGTATTGGTATACGGAACTACAAGAATAATTCCTTCAAGGATAGAAAATAGATAAAGATATGTGTATGTGTACAAACAAGAAAATGTATTATTATTTTTCATTCTATTACTTGATATATCTAATGTTTTTTATGACATGTTAAGTGTAATTTTTTCTAATTGTACCTCTCGCCTTCTTTCCTTTCCAATTACCCCTCATACGTTACGACTGGGCTAATAGGCGTGCAGATATATATCTGATGTCTTTATGGCATGATATTTAATTTCATTATACATTGTAGTCTATTGAGACAGCTTTGAGAGTTTAATTCTTTGTTATTAATATAAGTTGAAATATGTGTATTTTGTCAAAAATCTACTGCCCTTATGGCATAATGATATGTTTAATCTTTCTATACCATTTAATTTTATACGTGTATCATATGATATTTCGCACATCCCTGTACGTTAAGCCGTGTAGGATCACATACCTAAGGCCTTTATATTTCATCTTCACGCATAATTTTACTATAGATTTGTACCTATCGCCTTCTCTCCTTTCCAACGACCCCTCATATCTTACAATCGGACCAATAGGCGTAAATATACATATCTAATGCCTTTATGGCATGATATTATGTTTCATTTTTCTATATCATTTAATTCTATTCGTCTATCATATGATATCTTGCTCATGCCTCTACGTTAAGTCGTTTAGGCACTACATACCTTCGGCCTTTATGGTTCATTGCTATGTTAATTTTTTTTTTACACGATTATACCTCTCGCTTTCTCTCCTTTCCAATGACCCCTCATACATTACGATCGGACCATTTCATTTCATTTCATTTCATTTCATTTTATTTCATTTCATTTCATTTCATTTCATTTTATTTCATTTCATTTCATTTCATTTCATTTCATTTCATTTCATTTCATTTCATTTCATTTCATTTCATTCCATTTCATTTCATTTCATTTCATTTCATTTCATTTCATTTCATTTCATTTCATTTCATTTCATTTCATTTCATTTCATTTTATTTCATTTCATTTCACTTCATTTCATTTCAAGACAAGTTAATCTGTGCATACAAACAATTGAACTTGCGAATTTAGATTTAATAGATTATTAATAATACATTTAAAATAAAACTACTGAAATAAATTTTCAAAATGGTGTAATGAAACGACACTATTTCGGTTACGCCAATGTCCTTATTTAACTAATTAGCACAGAGCAACTTTTCCTATCATCATTTAAATTAAACATTACTATTATTAAAGAATAAACAATAACAAATTTCCTTTGTTAAGGGAATATAATCATTTATATCTCATTAGGAAATTACAGTCAAAATATTTTTTATTTAACTGCAACTAATTTCTTGTTTAAACTTCAATAGAAAAGTAAATAACCTTTGGACGCTTACTGAACTTTGCTCATTAAAATAATAGAAAATATAAATTCTGGTAGTAACGTCAATGATCCAACAAATAATATGAAATCTCAGTCAAGTAATAGAAATAGATATAGATAAAAAGGTTCTGAATAGATAGCTAGTAGAGAAAAGTCAGTTAACCAGTCAACGCGTTTTATCACACCTCCTCTCTAAAATCGATGTAAGTTGAAATGAAATAAATAATAGTCAAAATTCTCGGAGTGTTTAAATTAGTGCTACAAATCTCTTCCCGATCCATTACAATGGGAACAATCAATCCTGTATTAGTACATACCAAACAACAGCTTATTTCTGCATGCCGGTACTTTGCGGGACTGGAATATGTATCGTACGTTCAGCGATATACAATGGTCTTTATACGAAACCTTAGCCGGTGATGATACGGAATTCATTGAACAGCATATTACTAGAAATTACCTTTTGGATGGTCCAGAAGTTCATATTCGGAGACAGTTACCAGGAGGGCAACTGTATTGGTGTACGGAACTACACGAATAATTCCTTCATGGATAGAAAATAGATAAAGATATGTGTATATGTACAAACAAAAAAATGTATTATTATTTTTTATTCTATTACTTGATATATCTAATGTTTTTTAAGACATGTTAAGTGTAATTTTTTCTAATTGTACCTCTCGCCTTCTTTCCTTTCCAATAACCCCTCATACGTTACGACTGGGCTAATAGGCGTTAAGATACATATCTGATGTCTTTATGGCATGCTATTTAATTTCTCTATACATTGTAGTCTATTGAGACAGCTTTGAGAGTTTAATTCTTTGTTATTAATATAAGTTAACATATGTCTATTTTGTCAAAAATCTACTGCCTTTATGGCATAATGATATGTTTAAATTCATTCATTTCATTTCATTTCATTTCATTTCATTTCATTTCATTTCATTTCATTTCATTTCATTTCATTTCATTTCATTTCATTTCATTTCATTTCATTTCATTGCATTTCATTTCATTTCATTTCATTTCATTTCATTTCATTTCATTTCATTTCATTTCATTTTATTTCATTTCATTCGTTTCATCTCATTTCATTTCATTTCATTTCATTTTATTTCATTTTATTTTATTTTATTTTATTTTATTTTATTTTATTTTATTTTATTTCATTTTATTTTATTTTGCTTATATTCGTAACCTATGTATACGGATATATGTAAAATTCTCAGTTGAATTACTCTAATTAAACTAAAAGACTTTCGCTTTAAAATTTTGTAGTCTTTTTCTATTAGATATACTCCTTTAAGATATATTTTTTGTTTCTGCTCTATTCAGAGTCTCGTAGCGTTGCAGCGGGTTCAAATCTAGCAATAGAAATCCATTTTTTTTATTTTTACCATATATTTTGTGAAATAAAGTTTTTAAAAAGTATATTTCCAAAAAGAAAAATATATAATTGGCGCAGTCAGTAGGATTCCTGAGAGTTGCAGAATAAAACAGAGCTGAACCGTTAGTTTCCTACATTTGTCAGAAGAACCTCTGAAAACACGGAAGGTAATGAGAATTCTTTTATTCCTCTCTTACTTTCCTTTTACTGATTACTTTTATAATTTATTGTGATTTTATTGGTATTTATTATATTTTAAATAATTTTTGCATTCGCATAGGCTGATCATTTACAATTTGCTTATTTTCCATATTACTCGCTAGATATTTCTATTGAAGTAGTATTTATCAAATAGTATTTTTCATTAAATTAACAAAAGGGTACACTAAAGTAACAAAATTTTTACCTACATGCAAAGTAAAATCGACAAACTAGTTTCCAACTTAAATAAAGTTGCCTTATCACAAAACGGTACACCCAAAATCTACGCAGCAAAACTCTTGCAGATGGTTTACTGAGTTTTAATGGAGACCCATTAAAATTAGAAACTTTTTATACAAACAGGCGATAATTTTTACCGCTCTTAAAGATAAACAACAGACAACACGTTGGACGACTACACTTTCAGCGTTATACATTCCAAATTACAAGACAAAGTCCTCAATTACATTATGTGTAGACCAGATCTAAATACATGGTCAATAATTCGCGAAACACTAAAACAAAACTTTGGAGATAGGATAGATAGACAAACTTTAACTAAAGAATTTCTGCAATCCACAAAAGGAAGAAACGAAAATATATTAGATTTCCTGACAGGGATTTCACAAATTAAATTAAGACTAGAAGTAAAAATAAATGCAGAACAAGGACTAAGTGCCGAACGAAAATCAGTACTTGTAGAACAAAACGAAGGAAATTCCGTTGATATTTTACTATGTAGATAACGTAGATAAAAAAGCAAGAACCATTCTTGAAATTCATAATCCTGGAACATTTATACCAGCTTCGGATATTTTAACAAGGCAATTTAATAACGACCAAAGAATTCAATCTCTTAATCCTCTGACTAAATATAAAGGAAAAGAATCCAACTTTTCAAAGTCATAATTATCAAAGACAAAAGCATTACAATTATCGTAACCGTCAAACTAACTAAATTCCAAACAGACCTCATCAATATAATCATCACTATCCCAATCGAAATTACAATCAATCTAGTTTCCACCAACAACTCAATTATCAATTGAATCGACCCAGTACGACACAACAACTATTTCCAAGAGGACCTATTAACATCCAACCCAAACCAGTTCAAAGAAAATATTGTTGTATTCATAGATATTAGTTCTGTTTTTAATATCTTGTTCTATTTTTGCTTATATTCGTAATTTGCATAAGTGTAGGTATTATTATTATTTTAGATGGATCTAACAAAAATAAACGATGTCTCGTATATTGCAGAGAAAGAAAAACCAAAAGCATAATTAAGTTTGGAGAATCTGGTCCAAAATACTCCTTTTAAAATATTTTCGGCCAAGTTAGTAAAGGGCCGATTTGGAACGCAGGTTTTGCTGGAACTTAAAGGGAACGTTATTTTTCTTCCAGAAAGAGTAACAAAAACGTATAATCCATTTCTCTCCAACTTTTTGCCAAAAAATACTCAATGGAGTTTAGAGGATAATATATAGAAATGAATAATAAAAGTGTTAGACAGTCAGATAATTTGGTATTGCCGATTCAATTTAATTTCATTTCATTTCATTTCATTTCACTTTATTTCATTTCATTTCATTTCATTTCATTTCATTTCATTTAATTTAATTTAATTTCATTTCATTTCATTTCATTTCATTTCATTTCATTTCATTTCATTTCATTTCATTTCATTTCATTTCATTTCATTTCATTTCATTTCATTTCATTTCATTTCATTTCATTTCATTTCATTCCATTCCATTTCATTTCATTTCATTCCATTTCATTTCATTTTATTTCATTTCATTTTCATTTCATTTCATTTCATTTCATTTCATTTCATTTCATTTCATTTCATTTCATTTCATTTCATTTCATTTCATTTCATTTCATTTCATTTCATTTCATTTCATTTCATTTCATTTCATTTCATTTCATTTCATTTCATTTCATTTCATTTCATTTCATTTCATTTCATTTTATTTCATTTGTCACATGAGTTATGATGTCCAAAATTTCCGATAAGTGTTTTTTTGTGTAATTTGTACTTTACCTTATTTGTTTATAATAATATTACTTTTCCATATTTACCTTAATGAGATTTCTATTGTCTATAACGATATAAAAGTACTGTAAAACTAAATCAGAGGGATTGCTGAAGTCTCTTTGAGATTGCAATCATTAGTATTAAGTTGTGAATAAAAAGTTAAAAAAAAACAAGTTTTCCTCGATCAAAAACAAAATTGGCGCAGTCAGTAGGATCCAGGAGCGGAAGCTGAGTAGAAAAACTGTTATGGCATTTTTTCTGTTTTTATCGATTTTTTTTCCGTTTCGTTTTCGAAGAGAGTCAAGTTGTGTATAGCAAGTTGTTATTGTTTTAGATGGACCTAACAAAAATAAATGCCGTGTCTTCCATTACAGAGAAAAAAGCAAAACAAATAAAAAAGTGAGTGATCTAGCTCCTAATACACCAATGAAAATAGTAGCAGCCAAGCTGATTAAGGGAAAGTTCATAAAACAAATTCTGCTTGAACTAGAGGAGGACGTGGTATTCCTACCAGATCGAGTGACGGAAGTGTATACTTCATTCATCTCCGAGTTTATAAGCAAGAAGTACTCAATAGTATTTCGAGAACTCATCAATATTGGGTTCCACCATCCAGCGGCAAAGTTTGAAATAATTGAAGACTAGATCTTAGAATAAAATAAAGGGTAAGTGATTTTGTTTTTTTTAAGCCATACATTTCATTTCATTTCATTTCATTTCATTTCATTTCATTTCATTTCATTTCATTTCATTTCATTTCATTTCATTTCATTTCATTTCATTTCATTTCATTTCATTTCATTTCATTTCATTTCATTTCAATTCATTTCATTTCATTTCATTTCATTTCATTTCATTTCATTTCATTTCATTTCATTTCATTTCATTTCATTTCAAAATGATTGCAAATAATTATTTCGGTTATAAATGGAATATACTAAACGAGCAAGTCTCTAACGGACCTTTTGCCGACATTCAGTTTGTTGACTGTTCAAATATAGTGTCAACACGAATGAGAAATGGAGTTTTATCAGCCAATGAATCTGATCATGAGTATGATGATAATGAAAAGTGTGTATGGAATTATTTTTATAGAATCACTAATTATAATATTAATGTTTGTAAAAATTGTTTTAAGAAGTTCAACTTAGCTCACAAAATACATAAAAAATCGTTACGTACAGTATTTGAACATTATCATATTGTGTTTGAGAGTAAGTTAATTCTATCAGAAGTATATCAAAATATGTTTTATTGGTGTCAGAGTTGTTTTAAACAGGTTTTATTTAAAATTAAAGAAATGGAATCATGTATGTATTCACTACACCATGCATCTCCACAAAAACATAGATTTATTGGTTCAGATGATAGTGATTCTAGCATTGATACTTTAATTGAATGTTAAAAAATATGTATGGCTATGTAAGTTTTGTTTTTTTGTTTCGGTTCTATTCAGAGTCTTGTAGCGTGGCAGCAGCTTCAAATCTCACAATATTTTTTCTATTTTTATCGATTTTTTTTTCGTTTTGTTTTCGAAGAGAGTCAAGTTGTGTATAGCAAGTTGTTATTGTTTTAGATGGACCTAACAAAAATAAATGCCGTGTCTTCCATTACAGAGAAAAAAGCAAAACAAATAAAAAAGTGAGTGATCTAGCTCCTAATACACCAATGAAAATAGTAGCAGCCAGGCTGGTTACGGGAAAGTTTAAAAAACAAATTCTGCTTAAACTAGAGGAGGATGTGGTATTCCTACCAGATCGAGTGATGGAAGTGTATACTCCATTCATCTCCGAATTTATAAGCAAGAAGTACTCAATAGTATTTCGAGAACTCATCAATATTGGGTTCCGCCATCCAGCGTAAAATGGGAAAATGTCATTTCATGTTTTGCAAGTCGTATTAAGACAGGGATTATAATAAATTTTTATCATAAGGATGTAGAACCGTTTTTGGATAATGCTTTTACCTTATTTAAACAAAAAATTAAAACTCTTTTGAAATCTAATAGAATACTTAAAGTCAATACTACTTTGTGCGGGGAATTTATTAAAGACAGGTGACCGTGAGAGTTTAGATTTGGTGTATTTTAACACTAAAAATGCCATTATAGATAGTTACTCAACCGATTTTCACATTTGGTTTAGCGAAAATGTTAAAGATAAAATTTAAAAAAAAAATGTCAGAATTTGCAGAAAAAGATTCAGGTGCCGCCTTCTCTAGAGTAATTTCATTAGAGGTTAATATAAATAAAGTAGAAATTGGGAACAGATCATCGTACATTAAACTTCCTGGGCAAATTCAAAAGCGCCAAGCATGTATAAATATCAAAAATTGTGACCAAAATTGCTTTTATTGGTCGATAATTAGCTCTCTTTTTCGTTTCATTTCATTTCATTTCATTTCATTTTCATTTCATTTCATTTCATTTCATTTCATTTCATTTCATTTCATTTTCATTTCATTTCATTTCATTTCATTTCATTTCATTTCATTTCATTTCATTTCATTTCATTTCATTTCATTTCATTTCATTTCATTTCATTTCATTTCATTTCATTTCATTTCATTTCATTTCATTTCATTTCATTTCATTTCATTTCATTTCATTTCATTTCATTTCATTTCATTTCATTTCATTTCATTTCATTTCATTTCATTTCATTTCATTTCATTTCATTTCATTTCATTTCATTTCATTTCATTTCATTTCATTTCATTTCATTTCATTTCATTTGTTAAAAAAAAAACAAGTTTTCCTCGATCAAAAACAAAATTGGCGCAGTCAGTAGGATCCAGGAGCTGAAGCTGAGTAGAAAAACTGTTATGGCATTTTTTCTGTTTTTATCGATTTTTTTTCCGTTTTGTTTTCGAAGAGAGTCAAGTTGTGTATAGCAAGTTGTTATTGTTTTAAATGGACCTAACAAAAATAAATGCCGTGTCTTCCATTACAGAGAAAAAAGCAAAACAAATAAAAAAGTGAGTGATCTAGCTCCTAATACACCAATGAAAATAGTAGCAGCCAAGCTGATTAAGGGAAAGTTCAAAAAACAAATTCTGCTTGAACTAGAGGAGGACGTGGTATTCCTACCAGATCGAGTGACGGAAGTGTATACTTCATTCATCTCCGAGTTTATAAGCAAGAAGTACTCAATAGTATTTCGAGAACTCATCAATATTGGGTTCCACCATCCAGCGGCAAAGTTTGAAATAATTGAAGACTAGATCTTAGAATAAAATAAAGGGTAAGTGATTTTGTTTTTTTTTAAGCCATACATTTCATTTCATTTCATTTCATTTCATTTCATTTCATTTCATTTCATTTCATTTCATTTCATTTCATTTCATTTCATTTCATTTCATTTCATTTCATTTCATTTCATTTCATTTCATTTCATTTCATTTCATTTCATTTCATTTCATTTCATTTCATTTCATTTCATTTCATTTCATTTCATTTCATTTCATTTCATTTCATTTCATTTCATTTCATTTCATTTCATTTCATTTCATTTCGTTTCATTTCATTTCATTTCATTTCATTTCATTTCATTTCATTTCATTTCATTTCATTTCATTTCATTTCATTTCATTTCATTTCATTTCATTTCATTTCATTTCATTTCATTTCATTTCATTTCATTTCATTTCATTTCATTTCATTTCATTTCATTTCATTTTATTTCAAAATGATTGCAAATAATTATTCCGGTTATAAATGGAATATACTAAACGAGCAAGTCTCTAACGGACCTTTTGCCGACATTCAGTTTGTTGACTGTTCAAATATAGTGTCAACACGAATGAGAAATGGAGTTTTATCAGCCAATGAATCTGATCATGAGTATGATGATAATGAAAAGTGTGTATGGAATTATTTTTATAGAATCACTAATTATAATATTAATGTTTGTAAAAATTGTTTTAAGAAGTTCAACTTAGCTTACAAAATACATAAAAAATCGTTACGTACAGTATTTGAACATTATCATATTGTGTTTGAGAGTAAGTTAATTCTATCAGAAGTATATCAAAATATGTTTTATTGGTGTCAGAGTTGTTTTAAACAGGTTTTATTTAAAATTAAAGAAATGGAATCATGTATGTATTCACTACACCATGCATCTCCACAAAAACATAGATTTATTGGTTCAGATGATAGTGATTCTAGTATAAATACTTTAATGAAATATTAAAAAATATGTATGGCTGTTGATATTAATATTGGACAATCCCATATAATTACCTCCAAACATACCTTTCTTTATCGCGTTAACCTAACATACCCAGAAAACTTGCTTTCTCAAATTAAAATTTCATTGACAAATCTCGAAACTACTCTTAAAACCAATGACAACTAACCATTTTTTGACCTTTGTAATTTTTTAAAAAACAAAAAGGGAGAAATATGCACAAAACGACAACTTACTATTGCACAAACAATTACTGATACAGTTCAGAAAAAATTAGATTCCTTCGTAAAACATAAACGAAACAAAAAAGATTTACTTAATGTTATAGGAAAGATACAAAAATGGCTTTTTGGTACCTTAGATTCAGAAGATGGAGAATACATAAAACAATACTTAGCAAAATTACATTTAAAAGAACAGGCTCCCCACGACGATCTAAAAATCGAACATATAAAAAAGGTTAAAACAGTTCAATAATAGAACCAAAGTACCAAAGTTAAAACAAATTCTAATTTATTACTCTTTATTCTCTATACAAGTAGTTATTCATTAGTAAATTACCAATATAAACTATTTCACTTATACTTCATACCTATATCAAATTATACAATTAATTCCAAACAACCTTATATGTTGATCAATACGGAAATATACTGGACCACAAGATTAGTATTTCTGCCTCGAGATCAACTCACACCGGCATCAAACTTGCCTATTAGACTTGATCAGAATAGGGAAAAACTCATGCTCACAAACAAAGATACACTTCTCTGAAACAACAATAACACAAATCAACTCAAAAACAATCCTTATAATACCAGCCAATAAGACGACAGTCAAAACATCCTGTGACGCTGATGGAATATTTGAAATATCTAAACCATGCACCATATTCAAGAAAATGTTCCAATCCGAAACCACTACCAATGAACAATTTGTATTTCAACTGCATTAGATAAAAATCCATCAGGTAGAGAAAGAAGAAAACCAAGATATATTTCACCTTAAACAACTCAACATGGATGAAATTAACCGAGTTAAAACCTCAAGCAACCTTCTACAAACAAGATATCTTCAAAATGCACCATTAAGACATGCATGGATCAACATGACGACATTATTAGTTATAGTCCCAATGGCAACTCGAACTTAATTCTTGCAAACAAGATTTCAGAGAAAATGTCGTTTCATATGCTAGTAGAGTTGAAACATTATACGTTAAAGTAATTAATTCTCTCGATTCCACGTTAACTGGTGAACCTAAGAAAGCTCTCCTTCAAGTTCTTAAAAACCAAGCCTTGCATGTCTTCATGATATCATAAAGACATAAAGACCTATCACTACTTGTCAAATCTCAGAAATCCGACACTCTTGAATCCGCAATTGCTCTTGCCTTAGCTGAAGAGCAACAAATCAAATCTCAATCCGAAATTGCCAAGTATCAATTCCCATCGCAAAAAACATGTAATATATGCCACAAGCCTGGAGTTATGTATCTAAAAAATGTGGTTAATAGTGTCATTATAGTAATCATTGTACTTTCTATCATAAACATTCTTTATGTACATTAGATTAGTAGAACCATATAAATAGAAGTAAATGTAAACATAAATCACTTTTGCTTAAGATTATGTATTGTCATTATCCTTGTATTTAGTCCTTGTTAATAAAATAGTTTTTTAAAAAGTAATTTTTTAACTCGTAAAACATAAGTCTGGTCACGTATCGTATAGTTTTCGTCAAAATAAGAATTCAATTCAAAACGAACACTTTGTCAGAAATTTTAATAAAAATCCGTCCTCTTCTTATAAATTCTGCAACTATTGCAAGAAAAAGGTCACATAATAGACGAATGTAGAAAACGTCAATATAACAATTCTCAGAGATATAATAATTCTTCTCCTCGTAATTCCAGGTCTCCTAATACATCTCAAATGAACAATCAATTTCAAAAACTTTCTTTAAACAATCAGAGCTCTCCCAATCCGGCGTCGGCGAGAAATGCTCACACAATCCAAGTTGAGTCCTCACATTCAGCCACATATGTCCAATTTAACTGCACTTAGCTTATTCAAAATCCAAATTCATTTCTCTAAGACACTGGTGCAGATATTTCACTTATCAAATTAAAATATTTACAAGACTACAATCCGGCGTTGGCGAGAAACGCTCACACAATCCAAGTTGAGTCCTCACATTCAGCCACATATGTCCAATTTAACTGCACTTAGCTTATTCAAAATCCAAATTCATTTCTTTAAGACACTGGTGCAGATATTTCACTTATCAAATTAAAATATTTACAAGGCTACGTCTCATGTTGCGAAGATCAACCCATAATTCTAAAAGGTATCGAAAATTCATCAAATCATGTATCGACAATATGTTATGTATATCTTGATCTAAAAATCAACGAAGAAATAATTGTAAATCATTGTTTTCACGTTGTACCCGATAATTTTCCGATCCAATTCGGAGGCCTTCTGGGCAACAACTTTATCAGGAAACATTCGTGTAACATTAGTTACAAGTTTAACTTCTTAGAAATCCATAACAGTCAAATTCCTCTATTTCATACCTTATCTAACAAATCCTGTTCAAACGAAGAATCTAAAGACATTTATAAATTTGAACAAAGCTCTAATTCTAACTCAAAAAGTCATAACGAACAAAATTGCAATATGATAAAAAATGAAAACATAATTCTAGCTCCAAGGTCAGAAACTATAGTAAAAATAAGAGTTATCAATCCTACAATCAACGAGGGGAACAATGAACAATTTGTATTTCAACTACCCCAGATAAAAATCAACCAGGTAGACAAAGAAGAAAACCAAGATATTTTTCACCTTAAACAACTCAACATGGGTGAAATTAACCGAGTTAAAACTTCAAGCAACCTTCTACAAACAAGATATCTTCAAAATGCACCATCAAGACATACATGGATCAACATGACAACATTATTAGTTATAGTTACTATACTTTTAGCCATCATTATATACTTTTGTATTAAGAAATATCGTTCAGAACGAAAAACAAGAAAAGAAGCTAACCAGAAAATAGAAGAACCCCTTATTTTCTGCTCTGAAGGCATTAGTTATGATGTCCAAAATTCCTGATAAGTTTTTTTTCGTGTAATTTGTACTTTTTCTTATTTGTTTATAAGATATTTATATTGACTGTAAATATTTCCAAGTTATGTTATTTTACTTTCCCACATTTAGCTTAATGAGATTTCTATTGTCTATAATGGTATAAAAATACTTTAAAACTAAATCAGAGGCATTGCTGAAGTCTCATTGACCTTGTAATATTTAGTATAAAGTTTCATTTCATTTCATTTCAATTCATTTCATTTCATTTCATTTCATTTCATTTCATTTCATTTCATTTCATTTCATTTCATTTCATTTCATTTCACGAAAATAAATTTAATTGGCGCAATCAGTAGGATTCTTGAAGTCAACCTTCAGGTTGAAGCAGATTCCCCGAGGGCTATTTATGAGAAAATTATAAAGTATAAAAATTATAAATATATTATAAAGAATATTTTTAATGCAAAGTGATATTGAGGATCTAGTTGTAAATTTAAATAAAATGACACTTAATCAAACACCAACTATACAAGCAGCTAAGTCTCTTGCAGAATGTTTACCAACATTTAATGGCGATTCTCTTAAACTGGAAAGTTTCGTACAAAGATGTGACAAAGATTATCTTACGTACGGACAAACCACAGACAACACATTAAATGATTCCACTTTCAATGTTATTTGTTCTAAATTACAAGATAATGTTTTAAATTTTGTTATGTGCAGACCAGATTTAACTACCTGGCATCTATTTTGGAGATAGAATTGATAGACAAACGCTCACTGAAGAATTCTTACAATCAAAAATCAAATCTATGAAAAAGAAGAGACAATACACGAAGAATACATATTCGACTTACCAAGATTTGCATATAAAGAAAATATAAAAATAGAAATGCCTAAACTAAAAGAAGTCTCAACATATCACAACTGGACCAACCCAAGTCTACATATTATAATTATACTAATAATTCTTATTTTAGCAATTTTTAAAGTGTTCAATAGTAAATTCAAAGAATATTGTACCAAAAGGGAAAAACAGAAGAAAAAAAATGGCTCAGAAAAGGCAAGTCTCTTATTTTCAGAGCTTATTGCGGGAGGAATTATATAAACATAAATAGATAATTCCATTGGAATCCGCCGACCACAGACCATCCGATCAGAAGGTATAAATAGGCCTGCACTTGTTTTTAAAAAGTTAAGAATTTAAGAAGTTAATTGTTAGTTGTATTCAGAGCGTTTATTTATAGTTCGGCAACAAGTATATTGCATTGTATTTTTGAAAATAAAGTTTTTTTAAAAACGAAGTTTCCACGAAAATAAATTTAATTACAGTCATCTTCAAAGAGTTTTAGCTCCCTAGGAAGCATATTCGGATTATGTAAATTGGGTTAAATTGTCTTAAAATTATCTGAGGAATCTCCGGTTTTCGTTTATCAGGAGGGTTTGTGGACACCCTTTATATTAAATTTTGTTATGCCGATCCAATTGTACAAAAATTAAAAATTATCTAAATTTAAATATATGTAAAAAGTCAAACAAAGCCCATATAAATATCGACTATAATAATCCAGAAAAAAGCATAAAACATAAAAAAAGACCAAGTACACGAGTAGCCAGACAAAAAAAATGTAAAAAGGAAAAGACAGTTAAGATTGGATTTCACGTATAGTGTGTCTGTGTATCCACTTATACGTATTTCGGCCTAACAGGCCTCTTCAGAACGGCTTTCACAGTCGCTCTGAACGTGAAAATAAATCTATTCTGTCTTAGGAAGCAACTCTAACATGGCTTCGAAATATGGACGCAAATAGCGACATCTGATATAAAATCCGTAAACTAATTTTCGAAACCAAATTCAGATTTTTGCTTTAATCTGTGCCTTCTAAGAATTGCAGGGCAAAACAGACGTTGATAAAGATGTTATTAGAGACATGGGCAATCTAAAATTTGCATTCCACAACATATCTCCTCAACTAAGCAAAATTCTTAGCGAATTGATTTCTAGTACTCATACAGAGTAAATCGGAATAAAAAGGAAGAGACAGTTAAGATTTGATTTCACGTATAGTGGGTCTGTGTATCCGCTTATACGTATTTCGGCCTAATAGGCCTCTTCAAAACGGCTTTCACAGTCTGTTTCACAGTTCTGAAGAGGCCTATTAGGCCGAAATACGTATATGCAGATACACAGACGTACTATACGTGAAATCAAATCTTAACTGTCTTTTCCTTTTTATTCCGATTTACTCTGTACTTTGTAGTTGTAGTACGCTGTAGTTGAGGAGATATGTTGTGGAATGCAAATTTTAGATTCCCCATGTCTCTAATAACATCTTTATCAACGTCTGTTTTGCCTTGAAATTCTTAGAAGGCACTTCTATTAAAGCAAAAATCTGAATTTGGTTTCGAAAATTAGTTTACGGATTTAAAAAAAAAATGTAATTTAATATTAGTACTAAGTATTTATTAGAACAAAGCTCAAAATCAATAATTAATTTCATTCATTATGTTTACTTAGTTACTTAGTTGATGTACTCTTCCATTAAGGGAGATACAATGTACTTAATAAACTTAAAATAGATATACAAATACATAAAATATATTGTTTGAATAAAATGAGGTACGCTAAATTATCAAATATGTGTATACAGTAGTAGGGCATTTTTTGTTTATTTTAGTAAATTCTTGAAATATGAAATGGAGAGGGCACTAACAAAGAGTTAATGGCTTTGTTAAAAGAAGACTCAGACTGTGAAAATGCTGACTCACTTGATGTGGTTTATGTGCCGCCAGAAACAGGTGAAATTTACGATGTAGAAGACGTTGATCATAATATTATTCGTGCAGAAGGAATATAAACGGATATTGCAGGTACATATGAAATACAAGTGAATGGGAATTCTGACGATTCTGATTATGATATTCTTCTATACCACAAATTAAAACGTCCAAAAAAAAAGAACCAGGCAAAAATAATAAATCCAAATTTGTCCCAAGTTGGGTAAAAACAGATACCTACTCCTTCTTACTCGGAAGTAATTCAACCATATAATATCATCGATATTTAGAAAATAATAATCGATATTTAGAAAATATTAAAGCCAACCATATAGGCAAGTCACCTATTGAAGTTTTTTCACTCTTTTTTGATAAACAGTAAGTGAAAGCATTCTATATTTTACAAATATTTATGTATCGCAAAATAACCGTCACGATTTTGAAATTAATGATATAGATTAAAAAAAAATTATTGGCATATGTATATTATCTGGTTATCACATTCTGCTTCAAGTTGATATGTAATGGTCGAAGAATGAGGATAAACAAGTGCACATTATAAGAGAAAGCATGAGCCGAAATAGATTTCGATTAATCAAACAGACCATACGTTTGTCAGATAACAACTTACTGAATAAAAATGATAAATTGTAAAATTGTCACCAATTTTTAAAATAATTAACCGAAAGTTTGGACAATTTGGAGGCTTTGTAAAGAATCTTTTCATTGACGAGGAAATGGTTCCATATTTCGGGCGATATTTGTGCAAAATGTTCCTCCATAAAAACCTGTTAAATTTGGTTTTAAACTATGGTGATTATGGCGGAAAAACTAAGAAAACAGAAAATAATTTCAGCTTAGGAACGGCAGTTGTTTTGAATTTACTTTCGATAGTTAAAAACCCACAGCAACAATAGGGTTTTTTCCGACAACTTCTTTACGTCATATGCTCTTTTTGGACTATTGAAAGAAAAATAATGCTTTGCAACAGGAACAGTAAGGGAAAATCGTATTACTAAAACTGTCCTCTAGAAGAAAACAAAATTATGAAAAAAAAGGAAAGAGGTTCATATACATGTGCGTTCGATTCCAATTTAGAAGTTTTGGTGACAAGATGGAACGATAATTCAGTAGTGACTGTAATGACAAATACGCGTGAAGTTTTACCCCTTATGCAAAATGAACGTTGTAACCGGAAAAAATACAAAGAAATTCTTAGCCCTCGGCCTAATGTAATTCACCAATATAACCAATACATGGGTGGAGTGAATCTGCATGATAATGGCATTGCGAATTACCGTATTTTAATAAGAGGAAACAAGTGGTAGTGTCCGTTATTTACTAACATGATTGACAGTTTCGTTCAAAATTGATTCTTAACTTACTAAAATATAGTGGACATGCAGAGAATAGTGAAGAAACCGCTACAAGATTGTCAAACTAGTATATGGACCTCCATCTAAATTTGCTTTACCAGATGAAACTAGATTCGACAATATTGGCCACATTATAAAAAGGGACTTAAAATTTAATTTACAGTTAATATAATGTTCCTTTATTAAAAATTGTACGCGTATTCGGCCAAAAGTGTTTTTGACCCACCTGTTTTTTCTTTCATTAGAAAAAAAATTCTATTTGGTTGTAAATTAGTCTTAATTTATGTGTTTTTAATCTAATCTAATAAATCAATTGGCAAATTTCTCGTTGTTTATTGTCTCGGCTAGTAATGGGTTAAAATATGTATATGTAGTAAGTATTATTTGTAATTAGCCAATCATTTCAATTTCTGTTATTTAAAATTTTGAAAAATCAGGATAAAGAGAAATCAATACAATAATATATGAACAATAAAATCAAACTTACATTTGCCAAAGATGAATTGAAGCTGGAACTGGAACTGGAGCTTGAATTTAAACTGGAACTGGCTTTAGACTTATGAGTTGCTGAGTAGGGAAGTAGACTTAGTAGACTAGTAGCTGGAACTGTTGATAGTTGAATGTTTCTTTTCTTCCAGTATGCGGTGCTAATCTCAGGATGATTGGAGGATTTTTGAAGATCTTGTAGTAGAATGCAGCTAGAGTGCCAGTGATTTAATTGTTTCATTTTCTTCTGTATTCTCTTTCAACAAAACAATCTGACTTCTGGCACCAATTTTGTAATGGAACGTCCACTTACTTGCATGTGTATTTTCATCCAGTACAAGATGTTGTTAACAGGATGATTTGAATATTTTTGAAGATCCGGTAGTCAATTGAAGTTGGTGTAACAGGTTATCACAATAAGGTACACACATTTTGTAGTGGAACTTCTTACCGACATATTCAGTTGAATTTTTCATTTATTATAGTACAAGATGTCGTCTTCAGGATGACTAGAAGATTTTTGAAGATCTGGTTGTAAATTACAGCTGAAGTAGCGGTTATTTAATTCCACCATTATACCGTTCTCTTTTGTATTCACTTTTGGCACAAAAATTCCTCTTCTGTCATTCATTTCGTAATGAAACATCTTGTCGACGTAAAATAGACTTGATAACTCTTATAGTTTATAGTAAATTAAATATAACTCGGACAAAATATGAAAATGCACAGCAAATCGATAGTTATTATATAAACACTTGTATACTAACTCTCTTCTGGATCTGGCAGACTGATGAAATGAAATGTTCAGCTCACAATACCGTGCTTTTAAATAGTAGATCGTTAGTAAATAATTACTTACAAATACGTCACGAGCTAATGGCCAATAAACGATCTTTAAATAACATAAATAACAGTAACTAGCTAATTACATATTGACTAGATATGAATTGCCTTGAAGACATTAACAAAATTGTAGGAAAAATATTTAATGTATTTAAATTCGATTAGTGAACTTTCCTATTAGCTTAATGTAACTAAAAATAATATACAGGGTGAGTAGATATATTACATATTGCCACTTTTTTGACAAATTCAACTTTACCGTTAAATTCCTAACTACAATTCTCGACTAAATAAATAAATAGACATCAGCTCAAACAGGCCCACGTCCTCAATGGTTTTATTCCATTTCTTTCTATCTTCGGTTAGGTTTCTCCAGGTTTGTACTCCTAACAATTCCAAGTCTTCTTTTGCCAATTCCATTCATTTTCTTCGTGACTGTTCACTTTTTCTCTTTGTGTCAGCCTCAGTATTTATTAATGCTTTGGGGATTCTTCCTTCCTGCATTTTAGCTATGTGTCCGAGCCATCTTAGCCTTTGAACTTTCGTAATGTTTGAAATTTTTTGATTCCATTTAGTTTTAGTACTATGGTTTTGCTTATGGTTTTTCCATAGTTTTAGTACTATGGTTTTGCTTAAGATCCAGGTCTCGCTAGCATAAAGCACCGTTGGTCGGATAACCGTAGTATATATTCTTCTTTTTGCTTGTATAGACCGAAAAATAGGTTTGTATAGCATATCACATATTGACAAATTATAAAGAACAAGTATTATGAATAACAAGTATTAAAATTTAATCAAAAGTAATTATTTAATAATGTGATCATCCATAAATCAATTCCTGTTATGTACTAAACATAGTCTAATATTATACTTGTTACAAAATATGGCAGTTTATCCCTTCTTGCAATTTCTGCACCCGCCCATTGCACCGTATACTGGAAACTGATCCCGATGATCTAATCTGATATCATCTTGGGGTCTAGGCTTTACCGGGTTTTTAATTTTTGGGAAGGTCGTGGTACCTACTTATTGCTGGGACGTCCTGTTTTTATTTTTTCAGCATGCAGTAGACTTTTGGCAAGTTTAATTCTAAATTGTTTCAAAGGAATGACTGGTTTTTTACATTTTTGTAAAACGCTTGTGTCACGTTTATATAGAAAGCATTATTAATGGATATATCTATAATTTGAGAAAAAATGCCCATATACCACCTATATGTTTTGAAGCGTATTCAATATAGAGCAATCAACATGTCTGCCAAATTCATACCACCCATATGACTGTTATAGTGTTTTTTTAACTGTGGGCATGGAATGTGGATTTTCCTATTTTTCATTTTGAAAAATCTTTGTATGGTTATCATTGGAATGGAGCCTACATAAGAACTACATAAGGTTACGAACTTTTTATCGTACCACTTTAGAACGACAATGCGACTATCATTGTGTACTCTTTTTTCATTTTCTTATCAAATTCAAGTGGGAATCCCCGTAGTCTGTCTTTCCTAAAAGTTTCCAAAGAAAGTATTCCAAATTTACTTCGAAAATATGTAAAAGTTTTAAACTTGTAAAATAATTATCGAACTAAACCGTCGATAAAGGTTTATTTTGGATTGTTGAATATAGTGCTAAAACACATGTTGTCCCAAATCCTATGTTATTTTCCTCATCTGTAAAACGATAGTTTTTAAAGGTATCGTTTTCTCCATAGAGAAAGAAATCATACACCATCCCCGATACGCCACAATGAACAAACATTTTGAAACCCCATTTTTTTAATATTGTTCTGAAGCTATTTTCTTGTGGCATTTTAAGTTAATTTATATTTAAATGGGAATAAGCCACAATTAAAGGTTAAAATACGTTTATTGACGTTTCAATTTCCACTTCGGAAATCGTTCTCAAATTACAAACATTAGTAAATTAAACAAATTTTGTTTTTTGTTACTTAGTGTCCAATATCAAATCTTCATAATTCATATCCGAAATTGGACAGTATAATTTTATCACCCAGTAGACCGAATGAATCTATTTGTTATTAAATACACACACGTAGTTAATTAGGTTACATACACATTCGGTCAATTATAAATAATAATTTGGACATCAGTCAAAAGTACTGACAAAGTTAAACAATTTACATAAATTAAATACACATATAACGCTAGGTACGCGAAAAATATTGACCCAAATAGAATTTATATAAAACTAATATCTCTTGACTAGAGAAGCATTCAATCAATATTCACTCAACGAACATATAGTCTTCAACGATCAACTTCATCAGTCTCTACTCAAAGTAATCCCGGGTCTACACCCATAGTGTACGTCTCAACAATAAACTCTGCTACTATTATTTGGTGTTTCCATTACAACATCTTCACTGAGCCAACGAAGGGAATTTGTTCACTTAGTGAAAAATTCTTCTAATAATTTAATTTTATCTGACTCATCTATATTGACAATTCAGACATACCTTATACATTTTAAAGTAGACGACTTTAAAATGATATTGCCAATATTGTTGAGTTGCGTTCCTGGGACGACTTTACTTATAAGATAGTTCATTCGATTACATGAAATCAACTTTAACTTGAGAATATCCGACAGAAAAGATCATAACATGTAATTCGTCTTTAAAAAGACAAATACATGCCATGATGACAGTAAAATTCTCCTGTTAGTGATTCCATAGTAAATTATGAGGGAAAAACCAGGAAAAAAACCTCATAATACTATCCCGACATGGTAAGTATTTGATCGTGCATTTAGTTTACCTTCAATAAACACCAAATTCCGATTTTATATGTTTGTTATTTAAAAAACTTAAATGATGTATTCTCTATATGTTACTGACTTACCAATACTGGTATTTTCCTTTTAATAACTTCCTCTTTCAATATGGGTAACCAGATCCTACTACATGCGAATTCCTCGGTAGAATGTAGTAGGATCTGGTTACCCATATTGAAAGAGGAAGTTATTAAAAGGAAAATACCAGTATTGGTAAGTCAGTAACATATAGAGAATGCATAATTTATGTTTTTTAAATAACAAACATATAAAATCGGAATTTGGTGTTTATTGAAGGTGAACTAAATGCACGATCAAATACTTACCATGTCGGGATAGTATTATAAGGTTTTTTTCCTGGTTTTTCCCTCATAATTTACTATGGAATCACTAACAGGAGAATTTTACTGTCATCATGGCATGTATTTGTCTTTTTAAAGACGAATTACATGTTATGATCTTTTCTGACGGATATTCTCAAGTTAAAGTTGATTTCATGTAATCGAATGAACTATCTTATAAGTAAAGTCGTCCCAGGAACGCAACTCAACAAAATTGGCAATATCATTTTAAAGTCGTCTACTTTAAAATGTATAAGGTATGTCTGAATTGTCAATATAGATGAGTCAGATAAAATTAAATTATTAGAAGAATTTTTCACTAAGTAACAAAAAACAAAATTTGTTTAATTTACTAATGTTTGTAATTTGAGAACGATTTCCGAAGTGGAAATTGAAACGTCAATAAACGTATTTTAACCTTTAATTGTGGCTTATTCCCATTTAAATATAAACCCATTTTTTTGTTTTGTTCTTCACATATTGTCTTCTCGAGCATGTCTTTTTCTTCTTGTATGGGACCATCATTTCATCCACTGAACATCTAGACTCTTATTCAATGTGAGACAGTTTCTTTGTACATGATCTAAAATAGGCCTTATTTTAAAATATCTGTCATTATTCAACTCCTCATTGTTGACAAAATGTTGGCTGCGTCGTATTGCTTGGTAGGTACGTCTTTAGTGACATTACATTTGCAATAAGTTCATATCGCGTCTATTGAGACCAATAGTCCGTGTACGCCGGCATGTCAACAATCCCCATTAAAATTTCGATAACTAAGAAATCGTGGATCTCATCTATACTTGTGTCTACACATTTGTGAAATGTTTGTGTCAAATGCAGGTTAGTTTATTCTACGATTAATTGAACAACATTTGGAGTAAAAAAGGTTTTAAAATATTGCAAAGATGTTTTTATATTTTGGGGTTTTGTAAAATTATTACTTTATTCTGTTGTTACCTCATATTTAAAATCATCAGTCGTCCGGTTGAATGAAGGCTTATCTTTTTCCCCTTCCGTTTTATTGAAGAACTTACTTATTTTGGAATACTGGAGAAAATTGTGGCACTACTAAGGGAGTAGCTGCTGCTAGTCTTCATTTACTGACTGAAACAGGTAATATTTCTACAGCTTCTTCTATATCTTCTTTGAAAGTTATATTTTCTACAACATCATCTGTGTCCTCTGTAAATTCTTTTAAAAAATTAGAGATAATACCTCTTGTTCGTCATCACTACAACTTTCTGGGTCGCTTTTAGCACCAACTGGAGGCAAAAGAGCCATTATTTTATTAATTCTTCTTTTTTTTTAGTCTGAAAAAATAATTAATGTCAAATAAGCCATATCGGACGGTGTATACTATACAATACAACAAGTTTTAGTTCGATTTGCTGAAACAATATTTATAGTACATCAAAAATTTATTTATACATAAACAGTATAATGCTTCAAAAATAAGTTCCCAAAAAATTAGTACTGTATAATAAAAAAAAAAATAAACTGATATAAACCCTTACCACTTGTTGGTTGGAACAACACGCTTGCTCAGCCATTTTGTCGAGACTGTATCTATACCGTCAGAACTAAACGCGCGAAATTAAGAATTTTTAAAACTGGGTTTCAAAATACTTCTTCTTCTTCTTCTTAGTCGTTAACCTGATGCAGGTATCGTGATATCATGAAGCTATTTGCTAAATTTCCCAATGTTCCTGGACGTTTTTCTATCTTCTGCCATTCTAGCACATTCTGACAATGGAGCGCCAATGGTAGCAACAATATGGTCCATGTATCGTGTGGGAGATCTACCTCTATTTCTTTGGCCTTCTACTTTTCCCTGGATGGTAAGTTTTTCAAGACCATTTCTTCGAAGGACATGTCCAAAATAGCTTATTATTTGTTCTGATATTTGTGTTCTTAGTCTTTTCTTTATGTTTAGCTGGTCCAGTATGGATTCATTTGTTCTTCGGGCCACCCATGGTATTCTCAGCATTCGTCTCCAGCAGTACATCTCAAATACATCTATGTTCTTTTTGTCTTTCTCAGTAAGGGTCCAGCATTTCGATGCATAAGTAAAAACTGGAAAAACTAGACTTCTTACTAGTCTCATTTTTGTATCGGTAGTTATTTCATGGCTTTTCCAAATTTTTGTTAATTTTGCCATAGCGCTTTTTGCGATTGCTGACCGCCGCTTTATTTCTTCAGTACGGCCTCCTTTGTTGGTTATTAATGAGCCCAGGTACACAAATTTATCTACAACAGCGATATTGTTTATCATGACCAGATGATTTTGATTGTTGTTAGCTCTGTCAATTATCATGATTCTCGTTTTATCTCTGTTTATTTTAAGGCCCATCGTTAAGCTTACATCTTCTATCCGTTGTAGCAGGTGAACCAATTCAGCTTCAGAACTAGCGAGGATAGTAGTATCATCTGCATATCTCAAGTTGCAAATCTTCTTCCCGCCAATGGTGATGCCACCGTTCCAGTCCTCAGTAGCTTTCCGCATTATCCATTCACCATAGATGTTAAATAGAATTGGGCTTAGTATGCAGCCTTGTCTCACGCCCTTTGTGGCCCTGAAACTATCGGTTAGTTCCCCATTTATTCTAACTCTGGCATAATTGTTATTGTACAGGCTTTTAATTAGCAGTATCAGATGATTGGGGACTCCCATTTCAGACAAAACCTGCCACATTTTACTCCAGTTGACCAAATCGAAAGCTTTACTATAATCTATGAAGCACAAATATGTTGTGATGTTAAATTCTCTGGATTTTTCTAAAATCTGCCGTACGTTTAAAATTTGTTCTCTAGTACCACGTCCGGGGACGAAACCTGCTTGTTCCTCCGCAATGTTAGGTAGTAAAAAGGGCTTTATCCTCTTGAGAATCAAAATACTGTCGATTGTCAAATAAAAAATTTGAAATATTATGTATATTATAACATACTTAACCAAGTTAAGGGATAAAGTTATATTCCTTGTCTGGGGCAGATACTTTTCAAAACTATCCTAAATGTTCATTATTTTCTCTCATCTCCATATATTTTGTTTTCTCTTCATTTACTTCTAGCCCATTTTCTCTGGCTTTGCACTCGAGTCTTTTAAAAATTTCTTCTAATTCTGCTAGTCTTCCTGTTATTAGGGCAAGGTATTCCGCGTATGCTACGCATTGTTGTCTGTGGTAGTAGATTGAGTCTTTGATGTGTATATGGCTTTCCCTTAGAATTCTTTCTAGTATTAGATAAAAAAATACAGTAGACAGGAGGTCACCGTGTCGAAGGTCTCTGGTAATATTAAATCCGTTATAATGACCTTCTATCATAACTTTACTTTTGGTTTCATTCAGAAGGGATTTAGTAAATCGTATTATTTTATCCGAAAAGTCAAAATATTTTAATGTGTCTATCAATTTATGTCTTTTTATTGGGTCATATGCTTGTCGAAAATCAATGAAAAATATATTTAGTGATAAATTGCATTTACATGAACTAGCCAGGATCTGTTTAATTGTAAACATTTGGTCTAAAACCAGCTTGAATATCACCTAGGGTTTCTTCAATGTTGATGATATATATTCAATTTTTCTGATCGATATAGCTAGAACTTTGTGTTAGTTAGAAGATACGTTGTGTCTTGTAATGCTATACTCCTGTAGTTTTTATATTCCCTAACATTTTCTTTTCTGTATATTGGACACAGTAGCGCTTCTCTCCAGTATTTTGTTATTTGCTCTTTAGTCCATACTTCTCGTATCAATTCCTGTGATTTCTTCCTGTAGACTTTGGCCACCTTCTATTCGAAACTCAGCTATCATGCATTTTTCACCTGGTGCTTTATTATTTTTTAAACTCTTTATCATACCTATCTGTTATTTTTCCTTGTGTTTGTACTTCATTATTGTTATTCCAGGTTATGTTTCTTCTAGTGGCTTCTGTATTTAAAGATATTGCTCTTCATCGGTGTTTAGTACAGTTTTAAAATAACTGGCCTTAAAAATCTATTCCTTCTACTAAATGGCCGTCCTCATCTTTAACATATTTTGTTGGGGTTTTATATTGACTTTAATCTATTTTTATTTCTTGGTAGAACTGCCTTTGTTATTTACAAAATCTTCTTCAATATTATTCTGAAGCTATTTTCTTGTGTCATTTTAAATTAATTACTATTTAAATGGGAATAAGCCACAATTAAAGGTTAAAATACGTTTATTGACGTTTCAATTTCCACTTCGGAAATCGTTCTCAAAATACAAACATTAGTAAATTAAACAAATTTTTGTTTTTTGTTACTTAGTGAAAAATTCTTCTAATAATTTAATTTTATCTGACTCATCTATATTGACAATTCAGACATACATTATACATTTTAAAGTAGACGACTTTAAAATGATATTGCCAATATTGTTGAGTTGCGTTCCTTGGACGACTTTACTTATAAGATAGTTCATTCGATTACATGAAATCAACTTTAACTTGAGAATATCCGTCAGAAAAGATCATAATATGTTATTCGTATTTAAAAAGACAAATACATGCCATGATGACAGTAAAATTCTCCTGTTAGTGATTCCATAGTAAATTATGAGGGAAAAACCAGGAAAAAAACCTCATAATACTATCACGACATGGTAAGTATTTGATCGTGCTATTTTATATAGGTAAACTAAATGCACGATCAAATACTTACCATGTCGTGATAGTATTATGAGGTTTTTTTCCTGGTTTTGCCCTCATAATTTACTATGGAATCACTAACAGGAGAATTTTACTGTCATCATGGCATGTATTTGTCTTTTTAAAGACGAATTACATGTTATGATCTTTTCTGACGGATATTCTCAAGTTAAAGTTGATTTCATGTAATCAAATGAACTATCTTATAAGTAAAGTCGTCCCAGGGCAACTCAACAATATTGGCAATATCATTTTAAAGTCGTCTACTTTAAAATGTATAATGTATGTCTGAATTATGATGTCAGATGAGTCAGATAAAATTAAATTATTAGAAGAATTTTTCACTAAGTAACAAAAAACAAAATTTGTTTAATTTACTAATGTTTGTATTTTGAGAACGATTTCCGAAGTGGAAATTGAAACGTCAATAGACGTATTTTAACCTTTAATTGTAGCTTATTCCCATTTAAATAGTAATTAATCTTCTTCAATATTATTTAATTTGTACTTCAGGTACAACCTTTCTTTGTTCTGCCTCTTTCCTTTGACTCTCTTTTTTTTTCAGCACACAGTACACTCAATTGCTCAAATTATTCTTCCTTATGCTATTGATTCTGGCTATATTCCTCTCCTCAATCGCTCTTTTAGAATCATTATCATACTAATATTTTGCTTTTTTGAGAGAGATTTGGTGGTCCTATCTCGGCTGCTTGTTGAATTGTTTCTCTGAGTTGTTCCCATTTACTGTCAATATCTTGCGTTACTTCCTGTTCTGATAGTTTCTCCTCTACTGGTTCTTGGAATTTTTTCCCTAATATTTCATTGCTCTCTCTGTGTTTACTTTTTTCGCCTGTTATTGTTTGTAAATCTCCTACAATTATTTTTATATCACACGATGGTATTTCGTTCAACATTCAGATAACAGTTTTCAGAGTTGTTCTTTAATGTAGTTTTTAAAATCCTCATCTTTATCTTCTGTTGGGGCATATACATTTAAAAATATTGTTTTTTTGTGCTTTCTGAAAATTTGGAAAGTTTTGCGATTGTTGTGTTAAACCAAATATGTTGACCTTTTGCCGTTCGGGTAATGCCCATGATTCGCTGCCAAAAAATTTAGATCAGGCGTCTTTTTGTTTTTCGTGATATATCTATTCTGCTGATAAATTTTCTATTTATTGTAAGATACAATTGTCGTATTTTCTGGACTCTGCTATTGACTTCTTCTTCTAGAGATCTTATTTCTTCTATTATTACTGCTAAGTATAAAAGATTTACCTTTGTCTACATTTGGTCCGTAAATTTTTTTTATGTTCTTTTGATTCCTTTTATATCTGCATAACTGATTTTTTGTTAATATTGATCTTTATCATCATTATCATTGGCTTGAAAATCGTTTTTGGGTCTTGGCCTGTTACAGGATTTTTTTTTTTTCATTCTGGAACTATTTTCTTTTTTTTTCCAACTTTTTATTTTAAAATTGTTATATCATTTTTAGCGCGGTAGAGCAAAGCTCTGCGATCCCGGCAAAGGATCGATATACTTCAGGAATAGCATACCTATCTATGTGAGCTCATGGATTTTCCCAGTTTCCCATCCCCGGGAAAACCATGTTTTCCGATGCATATTACTTCATTCTTCTTATGGTATCCTATCCAATAAGTGGATGTTGGCGACAATTCTGGCATACTGCTCTAGGTCTTGTGTGGCTCTAAAGAGTGCATGGGCATCGAGGTTTGTCTAATCCCTTATGTTTTTAAGCCATGAGTATTCTTTCTTCCGATGCCCCGTTTTCCTTCGATGGTACTTGGAATTTCGAAATATATGACCCAAATAAGCAGTTTTTTCTTTTTAGTATTGGCAGCAATTCTCGTTCTCTGTCCATTCGATTTAATACTTCGACATTTCTTGTGTGATCTGTCCAGGGAATTTTAAGTAGTCTTCTAAATACCCACATTTCAAAGGCCTCCAATCGGTTCATCCCATTGGCCTTTATGGTCCAGGTTTCTACACCATATAGCAGTATGGAGTAAATATAACATTTTACAAAGCGATATCGAAGCGTTAATAAGTTAAGGCTGCTGTTGCTTACGAAGGTTCTCATATTAGCAAATGCTGTTCTGGCTTGCTCAATCCTGCTACGTATCTCTATGTCTGGATCTAGATCTTCAGTTATCCAACTACCGAGATATCTGAACTTGGGACCCTTTTGGACGTTCTTATTGTTTACTCTTATATTTAATTGCATATTTCGTGTTCTGCTAACCACCATTACCTTCGTCTTGTATATATTAATCTTCAAGCCCAGTCGTTCTCCTTCAGTGTTTATTCTATCTATTATTACTTCATACAATGTTAGAACTCTTACATCGGACCAAAAGATAATGGAACTAAAGGAAGAGCTAAAAACAATAAAATGGGACAACATTGGCCTTAATGATGCACGAATGACTCTTAAATCAGGACACCTATTTCATTTTAGAGGAGAAGAAAACACTTCAAATGGTGGAGTAGGATTCATTATACATGCAAACAAAACAGAAAGTATAGTTAAAATTATTAGCAGGAGCCCAAGGATTGTATATCAGTCAAACTAAATGCAAGATATAACCTTAAGGTAATCCAGACATATGCTCCTACGACTGCCCACTTGGTTGAAGAAATTAAAGAATTTTATGAGGACCTAGAAAGGGCGTTACATGCCACACCTACATATTACGCAATAATTATAGGCGACTTTAATGCGAAAATGGGCTTTAAGTAATTACTATTTTAATGCAAATAAGCTACAATTGAAGGTTAAAATAAGTTTATTGACGTTTCAATCTTCACTTCGAAAATCGTTCTCAAAATACAATGTTTGTATTTTGAGAACGATTTCTGAAGTGGAGATTTAAACGTCAATAAACTTAATTTAAGCTTTAATTGTGGCTCATTCCCATTAAAATAGTAATGTAGAAGTAGCAATAAGCAAGTATAGATATGGCGAAAGAAATGAAAGAGGGAAAAGCTTGCTGAAGTTACACCAGGAAAATTTATCCATAAAGAACTTTTTTTTTCAAAAAAAAACCTCAGCGTAAATGAACATAGATAAGCCCAGAAAGCAGTGCCAAAAAGAAATAGATTATATCAAAACAAAAAGTAAAAAATAATCTAGGACATATAAATACTCATAATTCTCAATAGGAAGCAACCACAGAATAACATGAGCTAAGTTTACGATATACGATTAAATTTGGAACTGTAGAAAACAAAAATTATCCTAAAAACACGAAAAAAGAAATGGATTCCTTTAGAAAATAACGAGCTGTATGAAAATAGACTAAACATAAATATACAAGAGTTAGAAGATGAAATAAAAGATGTAGAGAAAGAAAATTTTGACATAACGAAGGCACTTAAAGAAACAGAAAGGAAGTGATGCCCGACTGTCCTGACAAATAACGAAAAACTTAGCCAAAGTACCAAAGAAGACAGCTGACGAAAAAAAAAAGACTCCAACTACACAACAATGAAGAAATTAAATAAAGATATCTGTTTGGATTTGATCCAAACTGGCAACAGCGCTCCCGCGTCCTACCCCTGACCACCCTTTGGTACATACCAAAATTTGACACTGCGAAAGATTGTACAGATCTCTCTCTCTTTTACGTTCACGTTCAACTGCCTAAGAAGACAGACGGCTCTTAATTTTCAACTGCCGCATTTTGTGAATCATCCGATCACGTGTTAACAATTGTGATAATATTTCTTATATAAAGCAGAGAGCAAATAAATGGTGACTGTATTATCTATTGAATGATTTAAAGGTATACTGGTTATACTTGAAAAAAATATATTTCTACTCAGTAAGAAGTACTTTATTTAAATACACACAACAAAAGAACCACCGATTAATGGAAATACACCAAAGTCGAAGGATAATCCGAAGTAATTTAACTTAATTACTTGTACCCGGCCGATATATTTATTCGGCTACACTTGGACGGTGCAGAGGAGCCCAGCCCGTTTCAATATCCATCGGTCAATCCGAAAAGATGTAAAAACAAAAAATCCGGAGAAATAACTAAAATAATTCAACAAAACAAAAGTTTAAAAGTTTTAAGGCGAAACACAAACAACATAGGCAACAGAAATATGTACAGAATAAGCAACAAAGATGGAAACATTACTGCGGACAGATCCAAAATCCTTGAGGTTGTCAAATCCTTTTATCTCGAAATGTATGAGCACCGACGAAAGGTAAGATCAGCCTCTGCACAAAATCACAAACCAACGATCAGTAGTGTAGTAGTGAGCGAAGCGATCAAACTAGGTGGAAATAAAATAATCCAGGCTGTCGCCAAAGTTTTCACCGAATATATCTACCGAGGAAAAACGTCTTCTCAAGAGAACAATGCAGTCACTTTTTTATTACACAAGCAAGAAGACATAACAGATTGAAAAAACTACCGTCCTTAAACTTTCTTTCCTTTATAAGAAACGTCTTGCTAAGTCTTTTCCAACGCCGTTTCCTGAATTTAATTCAAGCTAATAGTAACCGAGATATTATATTTGTTTATAAGTCAAAAAATTGTTTAAAGCAAAAAAGACTGTTGGAATAAATACATATCTTCCATATCTATTGACGCCCCTTCCAGTCAAGTTTGGAAGAGAATTAAACAAATGCACGGGAAAACAACACACTTGTCAATTTCAGCGCTCAGTTATCATAATTCAATAGTAACTAAAGACGGTAAAATTGCTAAAATTATGGCAACTTATTTTCATAATAAAAGCAAAAACGACAACTACACAAATACTCTGACTCAACATAAAGATATTCCTTTTACTACAGATCTCTCAGATGACCTTCTCGCTTTAAACGCACCTTTTACTTTTCAAGAGCTTTCCTTTGCTGTATCTACCTTAAAAAATTCTGCAGCTGCACACGTTCTGCTACACTGCTACACTTTCCAGCTCAAAATCTAGGATACTAAGATTTATCAAAAAGTAAAGCGTTCAAAGCCCGGAAATATATCTAAACGATGTTCCTTTACTTACAGTAAATATTCATAAAATCTTGGGACTAATATTCGATCAGAAGTTAAACTGAAAAATAAACTTAAAAAAACTAAAGGACAACTGTGCTGGTAAAATAAATATATTGAAAACACTTGCACATCATCAATGGGGATCTGAAGGAAATATGTTATTGAGAATCTATACAGCTCTTATTCGCTCTAGATTAAATTATGGATGCATGCTCTACATGACCACCTGTAATACTTATCTTAAATTTCTAAATTCAATACAAACGACCTCCTTACGTATATGTCTAGGTGCATTTCGATCTAGCCCAGCCGAAAGCATGTGCATTGAAGCTTTGGAACCTCCTCTTTTCATACGACGTCAGCTTTTACTCTCTTCCTATTTCACTAGAGTTTCAGCCAACCCAAAAACCCAGTACTCAAGCTCATTAAGATCCACCACGCTTCTGAAAATAGAGACAGATCTGTTTACCCCCTATCACAATTAGTAAATCCTTTACTAGCAGCTACAGACCTGAATATAACTACCCCCATCAGTACTTCGAATAATCCTCCATGGACCAATAAGCTACCTGCTTTCAATACTAGTCTAACTCGACATAAAAAAGAAGACACTCCTAACCACCTCCTTAGACAATTATTTCAAGAAACAATAAATGCAAAACAGTACAATCAAGATCTTTACACCGACGCATCTAAAGATAAAAAGAATACTGGCTGTGCTGTATGTACCGAAAACATAACCTGAGCTCTATACCGACTACCAACCACCTGTAGTATTCACACTGCAGAATTATATGGTATCCTTGGAGCTCTTGAAATGACTTCTCCCAATACCAAATCTCTAGCTATATCCACTGATTCTCCTTCTTCAATTCAGGCCATTGCCAACATATACTCGTTAAATCCGATAGTTCAAAAAATCCAACACATCTATCATCAAAACCACAGCAGAGGAACATCAATAACCATTCTTTGGACCCCATCTCATGTAGGGATCACTGGAAATGAGTCTGCAGATATCGCAGCTAGAAAAGCAAGTTGTTCTGACCTAAGCCTAGAAAAAATTCAACTTCATCAAGATCTAGTAGCAACCATAAAACAAAACACTCGTAAAACATGGCAAAATCGTTGGAATGGACAAAACACAAAACTGTACATAATCAATCTCACTGTATACTTATTTAAGATATCTACAATGACTAGGAGGGACAAACTCATCATTCGAAGACTCCGAATAGGACACACTTGCTTCACTCACGGATACCTGATGACTTCCGAAAACCCACTTGCTTGTGAACATTGTGATTCTCACCGCCTTTTACAGTAGAACACTTACTGGTTGAGTGCAGTTATTATAGAATATTTAGACTAGGACATAATATAACCGGTAACCTGAAACAGATACTTAGTTCGCCTAACGTGTACAGTGCTCTAATTGACTTCTTAAAAGATTGCAGATTATATTATCGTATATAACAAATATTGCAACATTGTAAAAAAAACAAAGTTTGTAACACTATGTAACTATGTATAACTATTTGTAGCTTACTGTATTTATCTTATAATGTAATAATTAGACTTCGGCAAATATGCATATTGCATATTTTGCATATTGTGCATATTTTATGCAAATATTTCATATTTTGGCATATTTGTATAAAAGTTTGCATAAAGTGCATAAAAGTTCAGATTTTTATACTGTATTTGAAAATTTTTAAACATACCAATTTATTTCAATTCTTGTATAAAATTTTGTAGTCATTTTAATCAAGAAATGATCTAAGTACGTAATCTCTACAGGTACAAAACATTTACAATTTCAAAGAAGATCAATTTAAGTAGCCCTCAACATTCTTAGAAAGTCTCGGTCACTGAGGCATTCAGTTATTGGATAATCGCTAAGGGTTCGCTCATTTGCATTTTATGATCTAATCCCCAAATCTATCTACAATTTATTGTATCTTAACAGCAGGTAAACGGCTAATAGTTTTGTTCTTAATTTAGGGATTTTCCAAAATCTCCCAGTTTATTGAATTAGGTACCTAAACATTTCTAATTTGATGCTCAGATTTGTAAATCATTTTTGTTTTGATATTCAAAGCGTAAACACTCGTTGTGCGTAACAAAAAGGAAGATTGTGATTTTATAATGCCTAAAACAACCAGTGCTTCAACTTGGATTAAACCTTATAAAGAGCTGTCTATGGATATGGGAAAAATCTACTGTTCAGTCTGTGGCAAAATTGTAAGTATCTAATATTTTCTATTAAATATCTAATATTTCATACATACAGGGTGTTTCCAAATGACACTTACAACGTTTGACTGTAGATACTTCTCGAAAAATTGAACAAAACGATATAGTTAATGAGGGGTCAAACTTATTTACTTTTCGAGATACAGGGTGTTAAAATTAAAAAAAATTAAATTCTTTTAGGTAATAACAACAATAACTTTAAAACCAAATACCAAACGTATTTACTTGAAATTTAGTACTCGTAGGTTGTTTTTAAATGAAAAATAGCTTCCTTTAGTGAGAAAAAATTGTCCATGGTACAATACAATGGTGTGTATTTAGAAAAATTTTTCACCTTTACTTTTTTTTATGAAGTCAGCTATTCTAAAACACAATTATTTTTATTGTAATTGAATTAACAAAAAAAAAACTTTTGTTGAATTTTAAAATAAGTTATATGATGTACTAATGGTTAGTAACAAAAACTAATTTGTGGATTAATACTGCATTTA
This sequence comes from Diabrotica undecimpunctata, assembly GCF_040954645.1. Taxonomy (NCBI): domain Eukaryota; kingdom Metazoa; phylum Arthropoda; class Insecta; order Coleoptera; family Chrysomelidae; genus Diabrotica; species Diabrotica undecimpunctata. The sequence goes on along the minus strand of NC_092811.1, from coordinate 18,982,785 downwards.
AAACACTTAGCGAGTGTTTTTTTTTCCAAACCAGTTATTTGATTAACCAAAAACACCTTGTATATTTTTATATTTTAAAGGTTGAGTTAAAATAAAGGTTTTTATTTTTATTTATAGATAGCATGTGAGAAGAAATTTCAGATAGACCAACATGTGAGAACTGCTTCACACATTGCAAAAAAAGGAAAAATAGGAGGAAAACATCAAACTTCAATGGCTAAATGTTTCCAATCTACTTCAAAAAAATTAGATGAGCAAGAAACTTTTAATGAAGACTTGTGTCGCGCATTAGTGTCTGCAAACATACCGCTTTCAAAATTAGCAAATGTAAATTTTAGTTCGTTTCTAAAAAAATATTGCAAACTTAATGTTCCAAGTGATCGGTCTCTAAGAAGAAATAATGTGAACGGGCTATACTCGTCGGTGTTAATTAATATTAAAGAAGAAATTGCAGATAATTATTTTTACATATCTGTAGACGAAACCACTGATTCGTCAGGAAAGTATATTGCTCATTTATTGATTGGTGTTCTTAAAGAAGATACCTTACCAAAATCTCATCTTATTTCATGCCAGCAACTTGAGAAAACAAATGCTTTAACAATTTCGCGTTTTATACAAGAAACATTCGCTACTTTTTTTCTTCTGACAACTATTCCTTCTAATAAATTACTGCTTATTTTATCGGATGCTGCTCCTTATATGGTGTAAGCAGGACAAAATTTAAAAATATTTTTCCCAGATTTAATACATGTTACTTGTGTAGCGCATGGATTAAACAGAGTTGCAGAGGAAATACGAAAAAAGTTTCGTCTTGTAAATACCATGATATCGAGTGTCAAAAAAGTATTTCTTAAATCTCCTATAAGAATTCAACTTTATAAAGAAATGCTACCTAACATTCCTCTTCCACCACAACCTATTTTAACGCGATGGGGAACATGGTTAGAAGCAGCTAATTTTTATGCAGATCATTTTGTTAAAATAAAGAACATAATTGATACGTTAACAGATGAAAGTTCCCAATCTCTTTTGGATTCTAAACAAACTTTTCAGAGTAACTTGCTTCAACAAGAACTTTCATTTATAAAATCAAATTTTAGTTTTGTTCAAAAAACAATTACTCAGTTAGAATCACCAAAACTGTCATTGTTCGAAAGTACAGCATTAATAAAAGAATTTGCGTCATGTTGTCGGAACGTTAGAGGTAATATTGGAAAAGATATTTTAAAAAAAATTGAAGCTACTATGGAAAAAAATAAAGGTTACCATATTATTTCTGAAGTAGTCAGTGTTCTAGCTGGAAATATTTCGGAAACAATTAATTTAGAACCAAATGTTTTGGTTAGTTTGAAAAATGCTCCCGTTACATCAGTTGATGTTGAACGAAGTTTTTCCATATATAAATATATGTACTCAGACAGAAGCCACAAGTTTTTGTTAGACAATTTTGAACACCACTTGGTCATTTATTGTTACCATAATTCTAAATAAGTTTATTCATACTTAAAAATGATGTAGTTACTTAAAATAAATGTAAATCTTAATGAATAGTAGGAAATATTTAGTTATGTACACTTTTTTTTTTTAAATAAAATTGTTACTATTTTACGATTTTTTTATTTATTTGTATGCATATTTTGTAAAATATTTGCATATTTTCGGGTAAACACGTGCATATTTATGCGCATATTTTCTACATTTTTATTTGCATATTTGCCGAAGTCTAGTAATAATCTTATATGAATAATGTAATACTACAGACGTTCTTGTACCCGTGTCAATGGCCACAGATGACGAGACACGTTCATTTCAATAAAAAAAAAAATTGTCTAAAATTTCAAAACATTTCTGAGGCCGTCCAAATAATTTGATTTAATTCTATAAAGCACGTTAGATAGGTGAAATGCTTTTTTATGCTTAAAAAAATTGGCAAACTTCTTTATGGTGCAGTTTTAGTTAAAAAAAAATAGATTATAAAATATTTATGCGAAACCTATTAAATCGATTTTAGAAAATATGAAGAAGAAAAGACTTGCTTGTCTCTCTTTTTTGTATTTATTGCTATTTTGCATCAAGGGCAATACATTAAAACATTTTTAACCAGATGTATCTTATAGAAAATGCAATTGTCGATATCTTATTTTATTACGACTTTGTTCCAAAATGAATTGTTTTAAAGTTATGAACAAAGAAAATAGAAAAAAATCAATGTCTTTAGTAATTTTTAAATCTAAAATTGTTTTATTAATGTTACCACCTATTTAAGGGGGAGTTTGAGTCAATTAATATTACTGAAGTTATCACCTAACCATTTCTGCAAAAATCGGAAAGCCACCTCTTACATCCTTTAGTCGTTTTTTCTCAGATCCGCCCTGGTCTATTAATATATTATATATTTTCTATCAAATATTATATTCATAAATAATTTTCACTATTTCCTTTTTGTTGTGTAATACGCGTATTGAATTACCGACACTTATTATTGTTTTGCAACTTCTCGCTAGTATCCAAAACATTTTGTATCCAAAAGTACAGCACATAATTAATCAACGTTATCAAAATACCGGCTATTAAAATCTAATTAATCAACTTACCCCTCGCTAACTGCCGGGCGGTAACGGATCATAATGGAAATTGAAATCTTACCTGAAACAAAGAGAAATAATCACTGGTTCATGTAATAAATGGGGGATAATAGGATAATTAAAATACTTTAACTAAGTCTTTTTTCATTACTTAGGGAAGATTAATTAATGATTTTCTCGTCAAAATCGGTGAAATGCTAATTTTTTTGTGGATTAACGTATGCATCAAGTATTTAATCAAATATACAGTGTAACGAGAAGTATACAGTCGGTTCACAATTTGTTGATAGCTCACTACAAGTTTAACCCTAATTAGAAAACTGAAATACAGAGAGGATAGGTAATACGATATAATAGTAAAAACTAACCTAAAACTGACGGTTTAAGACGTTTTCGACTAACCCACCTTATATCTGAAGGAATACAACACCTTATAATCCTATTACGGGGTATTTTGGTTAGAAATGAACGACCAGTGTCGTAGAGTATATGATTGAAACATTTATTTGAACTAAATAAATATATTTTTTAAATTGTACTTATGTAAATTGTATTTTTTAATAAAACTTATTTATTTTATTCAAAAATAAAAAGTTTCTTGCCATTTGTAAAAGATACATTTATTTAATTAAGGAAAAAGGCGCCAAATGTCGCCTGGCAAAATTTCCAATGTGTTTTAAAAGTATCCATTATTTTCGAATCCGGAGAAAACTAATAAATATTTTTGAAAAATTTAAACGCAGAATGAAAGATTACATTATTACTCAGGGCAGAAAGGCCCTGAAAACTTCTACAATGTTTATTTTATTATGTTATGTAACAGGGGTGAAAATAAAAGAGAAAATATAGTATAATTTTTAATTGAAAATATTGCATGCAAAAGAAAATTTTTTAAAAATGCTGTTTAGTTTTCTCAGGATTTGAAAAAAAAATGGATACATTTAAAACACATTGAACATTTTGTTGAACATAACTTTTCATTTGTGTCCAAATGAGTTCAATTGGATTTATTTCGCAGTGGTAGGGTGGAAGTCTAAGGACTGTAATGTTTCGCCTTTCCGCCATTTTGTCAACTACGTATTCCTTGAACTTAGATTTGTGTTGCCGGGCAATTTTTAGAAGTTCTGCTTTTACCATTCCATCTTCGTAAGGCAGATACTTATTCCGCAGCCAGTCAAGAATATCCTGTTTCTTCCACGCAGTCGTTGGAAGTCTTTCTACTAGTCGTGAATGATAAGGTGCATTATCTAATACTATAATTGAATTTGGTGGTATGTGTTCAATCATCTGCTCAAAATACTCTTCGAAAACATCAGATGTCATCTCCTCGTGATAGTCTTTTGTGCTTTTGGACTGAAATTCCAACAAACCATGCTTACCAAATCCTTTTTCACTGCCAATGCGAGAAGTTATTAATCTACTGCCTTTACCAGAAGGTGGGGAGATACCAGTAGACCAACCTTCCATAAAGGCTTGCCTGGAGCTTAATATATTTTTATCTGACCAAATTTTTTTTAGAGTATGACCTGAGTTTACCCACGTTTCATCCTGGTAGAAGATGGGCCTTCCTTCAGCCCGGAATTTTCGTATGGATCTTAGATAATTTCTTCTCCAACATATTATCTCCTCCCGGTCAATCAAAAGTGATTTTCGGTCTGATTTCTCCCACCGGAAATTTAATTCTTTTAAAACTTGCCACAATTTAGTTCGTCCGATATGAGGCAAATCCGGGTCGTCTCTAACTTCTTGTAAAATTTTGTTTAAGTTTGGTATTTCTTTTTTGAAAAAAATCCATTAATTTTCCTTCGAATACCATTTTTGGCAAATTCATCAATTTCAATAGGCTTTTCCCTCTCTGTAAGTGTTCGTTTGTGTTTGGGTTAGCTATACCGTGTTTTTTTCTTTCTGATAGGAACCTATATATAGTTGACTCTCCTACGTCAGTCATGTTGGCACAACTTTCGACTATGTTGCGAACAGTGTTTGTGGGATTCTGAGAAACCAGAGCATCGTGAACATTCAGGACAATAGTCTTCTCTCTTGGTGAATACACAGACTTACTGACTGTACGCAACAGTACCGGTGTAAAACTTGATGATGTTGATGATGAAGCCATCACAAACAATCCAACAAAACAAGCACGAGCAAAAGGTACGTATATGTTCGTAGGTATATGGAATAAAAAATCACTCACGCACTGCATATAATTCGCAAAAGAAATATTCGAGACGCTAATTACTGCCGTAGACGCGGACACACCGACGAGCCGTAAATTACATGCGATCAAAAACGTACTAAACAAAAAAATTGTTTTCGTTCGTAATAACTTCACCCTTTTAAGTTAAGTTTCGAATATAAACTGAACAAACGAGGCACGTGGCCAAAGCATACCCATTATATTATTAAAAATCTGGGGAATTCCATTCTAATTATCTTGCAACGAATAGTACCTTCGGATATGAATTCCAGATTAGTATTGAAATATCCAAAGAGATAAGGTATTCTTATTTACAAAATTGTTAATGGTTAAATTCTTATTTTTATTAATATAATATAATTACATAACATTAGCCGTAAAAGTTTTAATTGTTTTTTTGCTAAATATATTAGTATTAAAATATTATTAATATTATATATATAACAGTATTAAAAAATATTATATTATTATTTAATGAATAAACACCTCAGGAACGCCTATGGTTGACGACCGTTTTATGAGTTTGAGGCACATTTCATACTCTCAACAATTTATGAACGGAGAATAGAGACTTTGATGAACCAATGTTTATCTGCTTCTTTAATGTTGAAATTGTAAATGTATCAAATCAGCCAATGTTTTTCAGTCATTCTATTTTCTTTCTATTCTGAGTTATTTTCATTAACTTTTAACGGTTCAGCATTCTGTTTTTAACATCTGACAATCTTTTCCTTTTTGTCTTTCTCTTTATCTTTTATTATCTGAAGATGATAAGTTCAGAGTCGGAATAGCGATTACATTGCGCTTAACAACTTCCTTGCTTTCATAGACTGGCAGGTATGTGTGGTTAATGATATTGATGTTGCTACAAAATTATTCGATGAAGTGCTCTCTATGGGAATTGCTTACTTTGTGCAATTGAAGAAATATAGAACTTCGACTTTTCCCAAGTGGTTCTTTGCTGATCTTAGAAAAAACTCTGAAGAAAAAATATGCTCACTACATTTATGTTAACAATCGTTCTGATGATGACTATTTTAGATTTTCTCACCTAAGAGCTAAATGTAAACAACTGCCTAAAATTTGCTTTAACAACTATATTAAAGGTATAGATACTGGCCTAAGAAATGATCCAAATACATCAATGATAACCTACCTAACTCCTTATTTTATCAAGTCCAATCTGCAACAAATGGACAAGACATAGCTAATTTGTTTATAAACTTCTTCTGACCTGTGTATTTACCAAATAACAACAATCTTTATTTACCTATCCATCCATTAAATAGCAACCTTAGTACAAATATTTGTCCTTCTAAGACTACCATGACTGATATTTTTAATGACATAAATGAGCTGCCCAATAAGCTTACTGCTGGTCCAGATGGACTACCGAATTTTTTATTAAAAAAGGGTGTAATGCCATTTGTTATATTATTTAACAAATCTATGGAAACCTATATGTTTCCTTCTTCATGGAAAGAAAGTTAACTGGGTACTGTATTTAAAAATGGTTAGAAAGACAACATTAAAAATTATCGTAGCATTTGTATACAATCTGCAATCCCTAAGCTTTTCCACTGTCTTGTAGTAAAGCAATTTTCTTGGTTATGTAAACGCTTAATATCTCAATCATACCATGGTTTTCATAGCAAAAACTCCGCTGCAACAAACTTGGTTTGCTATTAATCTAATATATTATCTCATATGGAAGCCCGTAAACAGGTAGATGCAATATACACAGATTTCTCCAAAGCATTTGATCGTGTAGATCACCAAATACTGTTGGGCAAATTAATTAATGTAGGCTTTACTCTACATCGGGAAGAAGTCAAAGAGTTAAGATAGTTTGTCATCTGTCTGACAGTATATCAGTAACATCTGGAGTTCCTTAAGGAGGCCACACTTCTCCACTTCTTTTTAATATCTTCGTTAACGACATCCCTTCCTGTTTCCTACATAGCTAATGTCTAATGTTGGCAGATGACTTGATATTTTGGAAAGTTATCTTCTTCAGGTTCCTTCTCCTATCTTAGGTTGGAAATCATCATCGCTATCTTAATTTTATTGGCCGCGCTTCTGAATAATTCTAATGTACTGCAACTGAACCACTCTCTCAAATTTCTTAGCCAGGAGATTTTGCGTCGTCCTGGGTTTCTCTTCCCTCCTGGAAAGTTATAGATAGCTTAAAAGATCAAGCCTTGCTACAAGATTACGTAGACCTTGTACAAAATTGGTGCAGTCAAAACAAACTCCATTAAAACTTTAATGTAAAAAAATGTTATTTTATAAGTTTTTCTCGTAAAGTCAATAGAAGTGGAACAAGCTGTACTATTAATATTCAGCCACTGAATTATGTTTCTTCTATTCGGGATTTGGGTGTTATTTTCAATGAGAAGCTTACTTTCTGTGACCACAAAAACTCTATTTAAATAAAGGCATCTAAACTTCTTGGTTCCGTTACTAGGAATTGCAAGTTTTTCTCCATTGATTCGACAAGATTAGTGTATTGTTGCTTATTTAGAAGTATTTTGGAATACTGTTCGGTTATTTGGTTACCATATTTTCAGATCAATATTGATACCATAGAAAGGGTCGATCGATCGGTCCTAGAAAGGGTGGAACACTTTAGATATCTGGGTAGCTGGATTGACTGCAAGGTTGAAAGTGAAGAGGAAATTTCGACCAGAATAGAACTCGCACGGAAAAACTTTATTACCTGGCGTTCTGTATTATGCAGTATAAGTCTGTCGTTGGCTACACGTCTAAGAGTATTGAAGTGCTACGTCTGGTCCACTTTGTTCTATGGATGTGAAACCTGGACAACAAAAATTAAAAAATCTCAACAAATTAGAAGCGTTTGAGTTATGGTGCTACTGTCGCATGCTCAGAATCCCGTGGACAGCACACATATCTAACGAACGCGTGCTAGAGACCGTGCACAAAGAGCGAGAATTGATCAACATCATCAAAATGAGAAAGGTCCAATACTTCGGTCATATAATGAGAGGACCTAAATATCGCTTACTCCGGTTAATCATTCAGGGCAAAATCGAAGGAAAATGTTGGGTGGGAAGAAAACAATTGTCCTGGCTGCGTAACATTAGACAATGGACAGGTCGAACGGTCGAGGAACTGTTTCATCTAGCTGCCGACCGAGAATCATTTCATCAGCTTGTCAATATGACGATAGCCAACGCTTGAATACAAGCAAGGCACACAAAGAAGAAGAAAGGGTCGAGCATAAATTTTTGAGATATTGTGCTTACCATTTCCACACTACTATTGAAAATCATGAATATTCCCATATCGAACAACAATTATCTTTACCCTCGCTCAAGAACACTCGTGATATGTCAAGAGCTATATTTATATATAAGATCATACATGGAATTATTGATTGTCCAAACCTGTTAAGCCAGATTAACTTTAATGTTCCACATCAAGCTCTACGCTACCACAATGTTTTCGATATTCCTTTCCACAGAACAACCTATAGTATTCAAAATACATTGCATAGATACATGGTGTTATTAATTGATCTCGATTTTGATATCTTCAATATAACTTTAATTCAGTTAAAAAGATCTCTTGCTTTGTGATATGATAGTACAACGAAAGTCACATCGAACTTACCGTTCAAAAGTTCTGACGAATAATAGAAATTTCATTTAAAATTCAGAATTCACCCTGTATATTATTAAACAATAGCAGCAGACACGTTGAACGGTCATTTGTTATTTCCAATTCGAGATAGGAGTTGTTCCTGTATTCAATTCATGTATGTTCTTCATGACTCACCCTGTATAAAGATATTCCAATAAAAGGCAAACATTTGCTAAAATATTATTTTATTCAAATATATTTTACATTTAGAAAAATTAAAGTTTGAAGAGGTTTGAAAAAAGGGATGGAAAGTACTTTATAATTAAAAAAAAAAATTGATAATGAATAATAAAATGTAATTTATTGTTCTCGTTATAAAGCATATTTTCCTAATTGTAAATATCGGGGGTGTAGCTCAGATGGTAGAGCGCTCGCTTAGCATGCGAGAGGTACCGGCATCGATGCCCGGCACCTCCAATTCTTTTTGTTTTTTTTTTTAGATTTTTTTATCTCGTACATATTTATTTTATCCACCGACATTTTGTAAAAGCAATAAATTAGTGTACACCTATTAAAAGTTAAAATATTTTCTGTTTATAATTTTTTTGAAAACGATTTATAAATTGTGAAAAACAAATGTAAAATGTTTGTAAATCCCATATAAATACAATATTTAAATTAAAAAGCAAAACCGATTGAAAAATAAAAAAAAAGGTTGTTAGAAATATTTTTTAGATACATATTTATTTTACATCTGGAGCCATCTAACAACAAACCTTTAAACTAAAAGTCGCTTTGCTAGATGATCAATACAACTTCTTACAGCGCCATCTCTTAGAAAATAGAAATATCTAACCGACTTTATTAGCGGAATATAGAATTAGTTCGGCCGAGATTGAGGCAAAAATCAAAAATTGTTTTAGTTTTTATAATTTAACTGCGTGAGTTTTTTTGACACGTTATTCGCAATAAATATATAACTTTAATAAACTGTATTTATACATACATATACATATAGCTTAATAGTTTTAAATACTAATTTCTTGTTTAGGTCGCAATTTTCAAGCAACATTAGTAATCGACACCTACATTGTACTCATTTTTGCTTAATTTAGAGGAGAGCGATTTAAAAAAATTTCCACATTTTATTTTTTTACTTCGTCAGTGTTAATATTTTTTGTAGTTTTCTTAATCCATATTTTATAATGTTTCCTCATCTTTTCATTTTCATGTAGGTACCTCATTGTTGTTAAAATTACAGGTCCTGATTAAGGTCTGGTTACAATACCTAGTTTTTCAAGAATTTTAAGTGAAGATCATTATAAGTGGTTTATACAATGATATATCAACAAAGCATGTTACTTTGATTAGGTTCACATCATACATACTAACAAAAAGTAAATAAAATAATATCTGTTAGATTTATGTATTACAAAATGAGAATTTACAAATTATAAAAGAGTTTAGGTATAATATTTGCATAACAATAACCTTCCGCTAATCCAATATCAAAGATAGTAAAAGTATACCCTTTAAACTTCTTTTTTATGGAAATGAACTACTGGAGACTAGACTTGATAGGGTGAGAAACGAAGACATTCGGAGAGAAATGGAAATCGATCTAGACATAATAGACACAATCGAAGCCAAAAGACTTAACTGATATGGACACCTTCAGAGAATGCCTGAAAATAGATGGCCAAAAAAAATAGAAGAATGGACTCCGCCAACTAGAAGAAAACGAGGTAGACCAAGACGATCCTGGAGAGACGATGTCGACGATACAATGACCGCCAGAGATCTAACAACTGCAGATTGCTTCGACAGAAAACGCTGGAAATTAGGATGCGAGAAGCGGCGCCAGCTGTAGAAGACTCGCTTGTTATATATATATTAACTTCTAATATCTCTCAATAATAATCTACTCAATAAATTGTTCGAGAAAAACATTGTACCTATACAATGTTACAATGTTTTTATAAAAAATATTTATCAATTATAATTTTTTTAACATTGATTATAATGCTTTTTCCACCAAGTGATTCAAAATTTGCACTTACAATGAGGATAATTTGTTGAGAATAACTTTATATTTACATAAGGTAGGATAAAAGTTATTAGACCAAAAAAAGGTTATTCTTTATAGATGTTATTTAATCCATAGTTGAAAAACATTGTAAGTAGGGTTACAATATTATTCATATCAGGTGTCGTACTGATGTTATTTATAAACTTTTGTAATAGAGTTGTATTTTTAAATCGGGTTGTACTGGGTCCTAGGTAAGGTTTAGGAGTTTATCTTCGCCATTTCACCAATACAGGCTTACCCTCCTTTGATTTTCCAGATTTTTAATAAACAATAAAAAAATTTTAAGATAATTGATGGACTCGACAGTTACTTGATGGAAATTTATTTGTAACAATAGAAATAGTAGAAATTTTAATAAACGTATAGCAGAACATAAAAGGGCTCGCAATAATAGAAAAACAGATTCTACATACGCACTTTACCTTCTAGATTATAATCATTCTTTTAGTGACCAATCTCAAATTCTTCTTCTTCTTCTTCGGCTTTTCCCATTATGAGTTCGCCGTTTTCGTCCTCCACAGCACTCTATTCTCCCAGTCACCTTCTCTGAGGTCTCTATCTATCATAGCATTTCCGACGTATGTTTTCCATCTTGTAGCAGGTCTTCCTCTCCGTCTTCTTCCCGGCGGGTCCCAGTTTAATATTGTTTTCGGCCACCTATGCTCTGGCATTCTTTGTACATGCCCGTACCACTGCAGGGCTCTGTTTTCCAACTTTTTTGTAATTGAGCATTTTACTTCCATTCTGTTCCATATTTCCTCCGTTCTTATTCTATCCGCTCTTGTGATTTGTAGACATCTTCTCATAAAATCCAGTTCAACTGTTCTTATTTTATTTCGTATTATTGTTGTCATTGGCCACACTTCCGCTCCATATAGGGTAATATTCATCACTATGCTTTGAAAGATCCTCTTTTTGTTTTCTTTGGTTAGAGTGTTGTTCCATATCACTCCATGAAGTGCTCTTGTGGCTTGTTTTCCCCGTGCTATTTTCATTTCATACCATCTCGGCTAATCATTGACCCTAAATACTTAACAGCCTTACAACTCTTAATAGTCTCTTCTTCTAAACTTAAGTTCAAATCTGCAACCTCGGGTCCAATACATAAGTATTCGGTCTTGCACATATTTATCTTGAGACCCCAAAGTTCATATTCTTCCTTTAATTTCCTTATCATATATTCCATATCCTCCCTGTCTTGTGCAAAAATAACCTGATCATCTGCGAAAAGTAGTGAATGTAATATACTCTCTTGTACTGGTATGCCCATTGTTCCGCATTTTCTATACCATCTTTTCAAAGCCTGATCTATATATATATATATATATATATATATATATATATATATATATATATATATATATATATATATATATATGTATATATATATGTTAAAAAGTGTAGGTGAGAGACCACATCCCTGTTTGAGGCCTTTTGTTGCGGTGTTTGTTTTTGTTATTTCATTACCTAACTTTATTTGCACTTATGTTTCTTTATACAGTCTTTGTGTTATATTCACCCATTTCCCTCTAACGCGCATTCTTCTCATTGCTTCCCATAGTTGTTTCCTGGGCACGCTATCGTATGCTTTCTCTAAGTCGATAAAGGTTATATGTGTTTCAATGTTTTTTTCTTTGTTCTTTTCAATCACCTGTCTCATAATGAATATATTATCTAAACATGATCTGGCTTTTTGGAATCCGGCTTGTTCTTCGCTATAATGGTCCATGTGTTGTTCTAGTTTTTCTTTTATAACTGATGAAAAGATTCTTGCTATTGAAGGCATTACACTGATTCCTCTATAGTTATTTGGTGACCTTTTGTCACCTTTTTTGAAAATGGAGGACATGGATGATAAATTCCACTCATTGGAAATCTTCTCTCCTGCTTCGATTTTATTGAACAACATGCGTATAAAGGATATTATCCTTGAGCCTCCATATTTCAGCAGTTCCATTTTAATGTTCCCTGGTCCTGGTGCTTTATTGTTTTTGGATTTCTTTAGTGCTTTATTAATATCTTCCTCTGTGATTTCTGCTTCCTCAGTTATTATTGTCACAGGGTCGTATGAGATATACTCCGGCCTATTCTACTGCAATAATTTTGTGTAATGCTTTGTCCACTCTTTTGATGTAACTATCTGTATGGTATTTTTACTTCGTTTATTACTTCTGATGTTTTTTATTTTTTTTCCATGCTTCCGTTGATCTGTTATACTCTATCGTGTTGTCTATGTCTCTGCACATTCTCTCCCAGTATTCGTTTTTCTCGAGATTTATTCTTTGTTTAACTTGTTGTCTGAGGGTAACATATTCTCCCCGTGTTCCTGGGGTGCTGTCTGTCGTTTAGCCATTTATGAAATGCACTTTTTTTTCTTTTAATTATCTCTTCCAAGTCGTCGCTGTATTTCTCCAAATATGTATTCTTATGTTGTTCAATACCCAGCACTTCGTTTGCCACTTTGTTTATTTTTTCCTTTAGGTGTTGATACAGTTCTGTTGGGGTCCATTCTTCGTTCATCTGTAGCATATTCTGATATAGTGTTCGAGTAAATTTCAAATTCTTCACATTCAAAATAAAGGTCTTAAGCTATCCTTGTTAGAATCTATGGAAATTAACAAATTAAAAAACACAGATATAATTCTGAATGACCAACTTGAGACAAACAGTTTTCCCCTCCTCAATTTATTTCATTAAAGACTATAAAGTGTAAACGCATGCCAAAAATAGATCACTTGAGAAAGGCAATCAGCCGAAACAGCTGTAGTGTTAAGATTTTATAATAAATGTTGTGGAAGTTTCGAAAACAAAGTTTTCAGTGTTTTATTGTTACATAACATTTTAAAATAGCTATTTAGTGTTTTATTTGGTTTGCAATAGTGATTTTCAGTAATCATTTGCATAATTTTGTTTAGAAAATTTATCACAGCACTCAATTCAATATTACATAATAAAAGTTATTTATTTATTTAATGTGTTTCATTATTTGGGTGTTAAAATGTATTTAAAATTATACATTTTTATATGATATTTTTTAATATTATGGACTAAATGTATCTCATTTTCCACATTACCCAAACAGCACAGTACGTTTTGAGTACGTACAATTTTGGTACTGTACGTACATGATGTAAAATGTTCGTTTTAAGTACGTACACTGCGGTACATACCAGTAAGTACAGAATAGTACGTGCTATTACGTCTTAAGTATGTACCATGAGAAAGAAGAGCTAAACATATTTATTATGTTAGGTTATGTTAACCTAACCTAATTTGTTTGCTTAGGAATTTTCCACCTCGAGTAGAGTTTTGATGTGATAATTTATTGCAAGTCAGTTTCATTTAGATTTTTTTTACTTATTTTTGGTGCTCGTGCTTATAGTGTGGTTTCCTGTTATCTTATTCAGTCGAGTATTTTTTAACTTACATAGTCATACTGAAAAATGTATTTTGTGGGTGAGTAAGTATATTTAAAATAAAATCATTTGGTAAACTTTAAGATTTATAAGTTTTGCTTGTTTTTGTACTTCAAATATGAATAATAAAGATATATTCACCTATATTTATTTTATTTACATAAATCATTATAAAACAAAACAAAACAAAAAACAAAAACAAAATGCCGTCTATTGAACTGCTACATATTCACAGTTCTGCTCTACGGAATGGAAGCGTGGACACTGACTGTTGCATATATGAATCGGCTCGAACCTTTCGAAATGTGGTGTTATAGGCGCACCTTGCGTATATCCTTGCGTAGAATGGGGAAAGAATGTGAAATTCTCATGACCGTCAAAACTAAGAAGTTGGAATATCTAGGACATGTAATGAGAAATCAAGAACGTTACGGCCTTTTCCAGCTGATTCTCCAAGGGAAGGTAAATGGTAAGAGATGACAGGGAAGAAGACGCATTTCCTGGCTTCAAAATTTACGAAAGTGGTATAACACGACTACCACTGAACTGTTCCGCGCTGCAATAAACAAAGTAAAGATAGCCGTGATGATCGCCAACATCCGGAATGGATAGGCACTTTAAGAAGAAGAAGAAATCATCATAAGTGTGTATAGTATGTACATAATATGTATATATATATATATATATATATATATATATATATATATATATATATATAGTATGTACTAGGTACATACCTTCAATATGTACTAGGTAAGTACCTTCAGTACGTACTAGGTAAGTACCATAAATTGGAAAATGTACGTCTTATGTACGTATTAAGTATGAACTTCGTACAGCATAGTACGTACATGGTACATACTTTATGTCCCATCAGTATGTACTTAGTTTGTCTTATGCTTACGTACTTGTGCTTACTGGGTATTGAAAAATGAAAAAAGAAGTTTTGAAAAGGTGATTATTTTCTTCATTTTAAAAATCCAAATGACTAGTGTATCCATAAATAGTTGACATTTCTCTATTCTGATGTTTTGGCAACGCTGTGGGGTTCTGACGTCATAAATCTTGAATGACGTGAATTGATTTTTTTATGAAAAGTTCTATACACTGACATATGGACAAAAAAAAAAACAAACCGTTGACTACAAAAAAAGATTTGTATTTTGTTGTAGTCTTTGTATTTTTTTGTGCTAAAAGTGCTAAAAAAAGTAGCTAGGAGAATATAACTGCACAAACCCACAACAAACTTATATGTCCACATGTGGGCACATAAGGTTGAATAAAAAATATTAAAATGCTAAGTTTATTGCTACAATGCATTACTCAGTTTCAATTTTATTCAATTCGTTAACCATATAATTTAAATCGAATTTCTTAGATAAGTTGTTATTATTTTACAATAAGTAATTAATTTTTAAACGTATAATACCTATTAAGTTTACTCCATATAAAGTCGACAATGTTTTAAGTCTTTATTGCATTTTTACTACCTCTACAAGGAAGTGATAATAAAGGAGATGAAAGTTGTTTTGATTTCAATTTTTCTCTGTGTGGGACTAGCGATTGGAAACAAGTCAGGTAAAGATAATGTTGTGTTATTTCATTTTTTTTTTGAAATTAGTATCGTTAGGTGAATACAGTATTACGTAACACGAAAATCTTGTTAGCAGAATTTTAATTTTAGTTTGTTATAATTAAAAATTGGTTGTAAATGCTAATTCACTTTCAAAGGGTTTTAAAAGAGAATAAAAGTCCTACTATTTAAATGTTGAATAAAAATTTA
This sequence comes from Diabrotica undecimpunctata, assembly GCF_040954645.1. Taxonomy (NCBI): domain Eukaryota; kingdom Metazoa; phylum Arthropoda; class Insecta; order Coleoptera; family Chrysomelidae; genus Diabrotica; species Diabrotica undecimpunctata. Next base: position 18,967,106 of record NC_092811.1, on the reverse strand, counting down.
ATTAAAATGCTGAAACAATTAAAAATCGTAACTATTCTAAAAAAGTTCTATATAAATAGAGTATGTTTTGTAATACTTACATACCGGTGCAAGGATTGTTGTTTGCAAGTCGTGTATTGAACGCTCATTTATACTATAAGGTTGTTTGTTGGTCTTCAACTTCATTACACTTTGAATATCAGGTAAGAGGCAACCTTCCCGTCTTCCCGAAAAAACAGCATTTGTCGAAAAATTACCAAGAAAGAAATAGTATTTACTTCGCTGAGATACGTTTAAAAAAAATTATTCCAAGTAATTCGGGTAATTGTTTTTTTTTTTTGTTATTAGTTATTTATTAATAACAATTTCCGGCCAACTTGAAAAAATAAAAATACATTTAAACTTTAAAAAATATATATAATCGAATAAAAAAGGTTTGTTGCGGAAGAAATGAATTTAGTCACTATATTCCGTTTCTAAGCGTCTTTTTAGGGGTAAACCGTTCGACTATATGTATAAACAATACATAAATAAAGTAAATTGTAAAGCATGTAACGCTTTATTTGGCCTACCTCATAGGGTATAATTATAGGGGGTTTGAAAACTGGGAACAGAAACTACTGGGGGTGGAGATAGGGCAAGCAAAATAAACGAAACTGTGCGAACGGCACTCAGAGATTGTTTGAAGAGCTGGGTCGTGGATAAGTTGAATGGCGAGGGGTCGGATTGGGGCAACTACAAAAAAATGAAACAAAGGTAGTTCTTACATAACTCTCCTAGACCAAAAGGGTCAAGAAAAATAACAAGAAAGACCTATAGCTATTTGAAATAAGGACGCCGCTTCGAAGAATCCTAATCTTGCTGGAAAAAGGAAAAAAAACCTTCTTTCCTAAAATAAAGAACACAAACAGGGGTTAGGAGACTTTTCTAAAATAAACAAAATGGTTCAGAGAGATATATTAAATGTTTATGACTGTCTCAACACAAACAGTTACAAAATATTAAATGGTACAAAATATATATGACAAAATTAATTACAAAAATTTATACCAAAAATAACAAAAAAAAACTTACATATGTCCTATTCGTTTACAAGTGGGAATTGAAACATAACTTACAAATGTTACTGGACTATAAACTGTAGCAAATAAAAAATTATCTTTTTAAATAATGAAAGCAATAATTATTTTTTTTTAATGTCTATCTTGACTTTAAAATTTAACACAAAAAGTTACCTTAAATTTCACTAAATTTCACTCTGCATGTCTGGGGCCTGGAACTGGATCCATTAAAACCTCTAGGGGTAAAAACTGGATTGGAAATCTCTGAACATGAACAAACTCATCTCCAAACTGCCAAAAAGCCTGGGATGACAACCAGGTAGAAACAAAACGAGGATGGAAACAACGATTCTTGTTCCTCACCTTTTGGAACCTCACTTAAACTGCAACTATTGACTGCTCAATACTACACATTTAACTGCTACTGTCACTTTACACTATATTTCCAGAAAAAGGAAAACGAAAAGATTACGAATTTGAAAATAAATTGAAATATTTATTTGAAACTGGAACATTTATTTGTAACGCAAAATATCCTAAAAGAGGCTTCGATCAAAGAATACCGACAAAATACGCATGTTGTGAAATATAAATAAACTATAAAATGGTTTACATTAACCTCGGCAAAGTAAAGATGAATTGGAAGAATTCGGTGTTTTAATACATACGAATGGGAAATGAAATACACTAAAATATTCTTCGATTGCTTTAGCAAATACGAGGGGATTTCAATACAATTCAATATATATTTCAAAGAATTTGCAAATTCTACAAGCAGTAACATATAATTTTATTTGGGGTGCTAAATAGAGGATGCTTTTCACGATGTTTTTACCAAAAAAAAGGACCAACTTTATTTTGAGCGTAACTCGCTTGGTTTTGATGCTAGAAACTAAAAAAAAAACAATTATAAAGATTTTTTTAAACACTTTCAAAAAATTTTGACAAGTTTGCCCCGAATTTTTTGGCTATTTTACATTGAAATATTCGATTTTAAATTTGACAAATAAGAACCTATTTTTTATGAGCTACAACTCTGCTTCTACTGGGACTTTATAACTAGGTACACTATATTTTTTTATATGCTGTATTTTTGCAAATTTTTTTTTTTTCGGCAAATACTTACTTTTTCAGTTATTTGTGAAAAACCGTCTGAAAACGTGGTTTCTATTTTGAAAAATAAACATTTTCACTCGCAATGGTACTTCATTCTACATCTACATTTGTATTTAAACAATTAAAAATTATTATAGTTTTTAAAAAGCATAAAAATTTTGGACCTTATAAAGAGAATCAGACCAAAAAACATTTTAAGTATTGACAAAGCACCTGTACAGCCATTTGAAAATGACCTTTGTTCTCTCAAATGGGATAAACAAATATAAGTGTGAGTTCGGCCCTGATAGCGATCAAATCTACCACGTTATCAGCTGTCCCGAAATATAGTCATTTTAAATGGTAAAAACAAACCATAATTTAATATTTTATACCTCTACTACAAAATTAAGTGCATTAGTTAGTGCTGACAATATTATCTCAAGTGAGTAGCACTTCTTTTCGTATTATTTTTGTAACAACAACAAAATAATCTTTAAATAATACCTACGTAAAGAGATACCAAAAATTCCAGTTGGGTCTTGACCAGTTTTTTGGACCGGCCACAGGATCGGCTTAGCTTATGATCAAGAAAATTAATAAAACAATAATACTACTCACAACTCCACTAAACACAGTTACTCAGATGTCGTAAATTATTTTAAACATCCAACAAAACAACAAGCAATAGTCATTTCCAACATTGAAGGTACAAAAATCCATGATTACGTCGTAGCTGTTGGATCACTAGTGGGTCCAATTAATGTACTTTTTGCCTCCAGAATTGCTAACAATAGGATATGCATATACCTCTCTTCAAAAAACACTGTTGATACTCTTCTTTATTCTTATAAATATATCGAAATAAATGGATGTCAAGTCGAAGTAAGAAGATTAATTTCTCCAGCCCAGAGACTTCTAATATCTAATGCATGTCCTACAATCCCGAACGAAATAATTGAAGAAGAATTACAAAAACTTGGTATTCACACTGTATCCAAAATGACTTTTCTTCGAGTAGGTATGTCTGAAAGTGAGTACAGTCATGTTCTGAGCTTTAGAAGGCAATTATTCATTACACCCCTGAAAAATATGTCTATTCCTGACTCTTTTACCATAACTCATGATAATACTTCCTACCGGGTATTTCTCTTCATAGACGAATTCAATTGCTCCAAATGTAAAACCATTGGTCATCAAGAATCAGAATGCGCTCACATTTCAAACCAAACTAATTCAACTACCCTCTTAGATTCAACCCAAACCACATTCTTCTTCCAAAACAACATCACCAGCTGTAAATAACACTGAAAATACTACGGAAATCGACCTCATCCAAAACATGTCTAAAGATAATCCAAACACTTCGTCTGCTTCTTCCAAAACAACAGCACCAGCTGTAAATAACACTGAAAATACTACGTCACCAGAAACACCAATAACCTTAAATATTGCAGTCAATTCTAAACAGATAAAAAGACATAACATATCATCTCCTGAAATTAACGAAGACAACCCAAAAACCGACTCATCTGTTTTTAATACCCCTAAATAATATAAACCAAAAAAGAAACCCAAAACCTCTTCCAAAACCCCCCGCGAAGATGTCATTCACTCTCTAGAATCCATCAAAGACAAAATCGAAAATAGATCACCTCCATTTATACTAAATTTTAATGAAATATGTGATTTTATGGAAAATGTTTTAAACTCTCATAACCCTGAATTAACTTCTAAAGATTACTCCAATGAACCAGAGGAACTAATGCAGATCCTTAATTTTGTTTATTGTTACACACGAAATTCTAGGTTAAGAAATAATATCACCCGACTAGAGAAAAAAATAAACCCTAACCCTTCTTCAGCTGACGAATCATCACTAGTTGAGGGATAATCAAGGGATGATTTTCATTAAACACTTGTACTCCGAAGTGATATCTCATTATCCTAATTATCTCCAAGTGTTTAAAAACTACTTCATCGATTGTGCCCATCTTTCGCAAATGTAGTAACCACATAAAAACTCATATTATGAAATGTGTTCAATAATTATAAGCAATTGAAAAACGTGCTTACTTTCGGGTTCAATTTGGAATAACTTTGTTGTTTATAAACATTTTTTAATTTAGAAAATCTCATTGTAAAGAGAAAGTATTTTTGAGAAAGTCTTCTGTAGAACGTTTTTAACTAGAATGCGTAGTTTCTTACAAGATTAAAATGAATAAAAAAAAGTTCCTTTTTTTGCTTAAATATCATGACCACGAAATAATACGGTCTTTTTATTGACTTTCCTAGATATTCCAGAAAAAAAAATACCGCCCAGTAATTTTTCGATTTTGAAAGTTATTTTTCGACTTCGTTTAATGAGAAAATAAACTATCAATAACTTATAAATTTAATTTAATTTAATTATTTATTGCGCTAAATAAAAAAATCGTGGAGAATTAAAATGAACCACGAGCTGGATGAACTAATGCAGAGCGCAGATATTGTCAGATTTGTAAAATCACAAAGACTAAACTGGCTTGGTCACCTAGAAAGAATGCCAGATAATCGAGCTGTAAAAGTAGTCCAGAGATGGAAGCCCCAAGGAAACAGAACAAGAGGAAGGCCCCGTAAAAGATGGATAGACGACGTAGAGAGGGATCTTAAAACCATGAACATCAGGCAGTGGCGACGGAAAGTATCCGACAGGGCAGAATGGAAGAACATTGTTAAGCAGGCCAAGACTCACAAAGGGTTGTAGCGCCATTAGAAGAAGAAGAAGAAGAAATAAAAAAATAAAAAAAAATAGTGTTAATTGTTTATGTAGATTAGTGACTTAATTTATTTATACAGTTGTATAATTATTGTATTATTATTTATTTAATATTTAGCTATATCCCTAACTTATGTCTCTCAGTTTATATAGATTTGTGAGTTAGTTAGGGATAAAATAGAAAACGAGTTTAAAATTAAAATAGAAAAATGTAAAAACAAGTAGAAAACGGGACACACATAGACATAAGACACTACAAATTAAAATTACAGAAAGAGAAAAACTGCGAACTATGTTGTTAGTTTTGAATGACCTTCAAAGATATAAAATGTTGTAATTACTTTTAATCAAGTTAATGTTGATAAAATGTTTTGATTGAATAAGTTGGTAAACTAATTTAAGTTTCCTATTATTTATTTATATATTTCTGATGAACATTCGTTCTACTATTTCGAAATAAAAGTGCAGACACACAGTTTTTAGTATTTGGGAAGAACGAATAAACTCAAACAAGATAATCTAATTTATTGATGATGTAAATGTTAGGGTGCGTTCATTACGGATACCATCGCATGGTATCCTCGCCTGGATCATAGCACTGATAGCCCAGGAAAATAAGCATTTTTTCATGACACTCGTCCGGCCAGGCAAACGACAATTATTGTTTTGAGTAGTATGGACCTTTGTAACAAAAACCTATATGTTTCCTGTAGTCGATTTTTTTGGACCTAATTAGTTATTAACAAATTAAGGTCAAAACACGGAAAATTTTTGCTTTTTTCGTCTATCAGCAGAAAGTGAAGCATTTTACACAAATTTTAGAAGAGAAGACACTTATAAGTTACATAAAAACTTTCAAAATAGCGTTTTCTATATGTTTCTGTCCTTATTTGTTGCTAAGAAAGTTGCAAAATAAGTTTAAAATTTTGGTTTTTTATAAACGTTAATAACTTGTTTGAGAATAAACTTACAATATTTATATTGTATGGAATGCTGTGTCTTATAGTACTTAAAATACTAAAAAAAATTAAACAAATAGGTGGTTTATTTGACAATTTATTTATTGAACTAATGCATATTCGTAATTTAAGCAAAAAGTACATGTTCAAAAAGAAACGTTAAAATACGTAAAAAAGGACCAGAGATATAGTTAACGGCTTATTCTCCACCCTCCCCTTCAGCTCCCGCGAGTTTCAAAGTCGGCTGATTTTAAAGAACACATTTTGAAGCTTTGTGGACGATTGCATTAAAAGGCAATATTTTTAGAAGCTATTACATTAAAACTATAAAGTATATTCTTTCAAATAGCGCTAATTAGATTTATTAATCGTTATAAACAAAGCTGCTATGAATTAAATAAAAAAGAGGCTAACTTTGTCCCAAATTATTTTAGGACAATTTTTTTACTTTTGAATTTGTAAAAAAATTCAGGCTTTTTAAATATAAAAAAATAATATTCTTACAGGAAATGGTTAAAAAGTTATTCTAATTGTTTATAAGCAAAAAATCGACATGTTTTTGCCAAATTAATTTGCAATATTTAAAATAAATTTTTTTAATGTAAGTTATAGAACTTTTTCTTTCAGAAACTACCCTGACAATTACTAAAACTATATATTTTCTAACTTATATTGTTGCAAAAAAAATTAATTTGGGATAATCAAATAAAATAACTTTTAAACTATTTTACTCATCACTTTGAAATTTTGACCATATTTTAAGCAATATAAGACACAGCATTCCATAAAATATTATTGCTATAACTTCTTAAGCAACAAATAAGGATATAAACATTCGGAAAACGCCATTTTGAAAGTTTTTATATAACTTTATATAACTAAGTTTATTTTCTTCTTGCTGATAGACGAAAAAAGCAAAAATTTTCCGTTGTTTGACCTTAATTTGTTAATAACTAATTAAGTCTAAAAAATCGACTGCAGTAAACATATAGGTTTTTGTTACAGAGGACAATATTACTCAAAACAATTAACGTTTGCCTGACCGGACGAGTGTCAAAGACAGGGTACTTTTTTTGCTTATTTCCCTGGCCTATTACAGTGAAGTGAACGCTCGAATTTAAAATAAAATGCACTTATTTGGTCGCAGCGAGGCTCGGTGCTTGGCACCTATAGATAAATTCACATTCAGATGGCAGCGTTCCAGAGATAGGCCTGTACTTTCTATATGCCAGAAATAACTACATTGTTGTCAGTTTTTAATCGTACCTACAATCGTACGTTATGGGCCGGCTCCTATAAAAGAATTATAATTTCGGAAATATTTATGAATGTGAAAAGGAAAAATACTACATTTTTTTAATTATATAATTTTTCTGTTGGTATTTTAAAAATAGAAAGTTATATTTCGGAAATCTGGTCTTTTCGGAATTATATCTTCTGTTCAAAATTGTTTACAATTCGAGGAAATGAAATAATTATTTGAATCGCTTGGAGGCGTCACTACCTCCGGGAAATAAAGAAACTGAGGAACGAAGGAGCCAATATCATTTATATGGACGAATCATGGGTTAATACTGGAATAACCAATGGGCAAGTATGGCAAGATACAACAATAAAAAATAGCCGACAGGCTTTCGTAAATGGACTTACCACAGGTTTAAAAACTCCGACCGGAAAAGGACCAAGATTTGTTTTAGTCCATGCAGGAAACAAAGACGGATTTGTTGAAGGTGCTGACATCACCTTTTCTTGCCAAAAAAGGTGCTGAAGATAACCATGAAGAGATGGACGGAGATCTATTTGAAAAATGGTTTGAAGAGATGTTAATACCGAATCTCCCAAAAAATAAAAAGAATGTCATTATCTTGGACAATGCATCTTATCACTCTAGGAAATTAAATTTTCCCAAACAATATTGGGTGAAACGTCAAATTAAGGAGTGGCTCTATGAAAAGGACATTTATTTTGAAGAAGATTACTTAAAAAATGAACTTCTGGAAACTGCTAATGTATTTAAAAATATTTATGACAAATACAAAATTGATTGTATTGGTGAAAAATACAGGAATCGCAGTGACGAACAATGCCGCGTAGATGTACATATCTTAAGACTTCCGCCTTATCACTGTGAACTCAACCCAATAGAAATGGTGTGGAGTGAAGTGAAACGGTACGTGTCCTCTAAGAATTCAAGTTTCAAACAAAACGACGTTAAAACATTGATTTATAAAGGTTATGATAAAGTACAGAACAATGGACATTGGAAAAATTACGTCAACCATGTTATAAAATTGGAGAATAATTTTTGGACAGTAGACAACATTCAAGATGACATTGAACCTATTAGAATTTCATTAAACGATGACTCTGAAGATGAACTAGATTATGAAAATGAAGATGATTGAAAATTGTTTTTCGGGGGTATTCTTTTCTCAGTAAAGGTAATAAAATATTTAGTTGATCTGGTTGAAATGTAGCACACTTAAATAACTCATTAATCGGCATAATTTCAAGTAGTTATATTAGACGTCATTATGCAAAAAATAAAGTTATGAACATTTAATAAATTAGTGCACAATTGAGGCCCCTAGAACACAAGGGGTGTAAGTGCCAAAAACAAAGTTTTGAAAAATCTTTGTTCAAAGTTCGATATAAATTTAAAAGCCTAGGTAGCACTTTTTCAGTTTTCAGCATGTTTTCAATGACATGTAATTTTTGATGGTGTTATTGTTGTTAATGTAGAAAGTTTGAAGCCAAAAGTACGTGCCTGTTGTTAGATATCAGTTGCTAAGTGATAAGCAACTGCACTTACACCCTTGTGTTCTAGGGGCCTCAATTAGGGGTTTTTTGCAATTATCTCAGTCATTTGTTTATGTATTTTAATTTACAAACTAAAAAATTAAAAAACTGTTTAAGATCTGCAACATTTATTTGAAACATTTTTCCCTAAAATGCACGAGGAACAAAATAGGCAAAAAAATGATTTTTTTCCAAACTTCATCTTTCTTTAAAAAATAAACAAAGCAAAATTGGCTGTAATTCTTCAAGGAATTATCATCAGTTATCCCTTATCTACCGTTAGAACATTAAAAAACCTGTAGAATATTTTTCATATTTTTTTCCCTATTAACTGCGGTATTATGTATAAAAGCATTTTAGGAATTATTACCATTTATTTCATTCACGAATTTTCTATTAACAACTTTAGCTTACCTAAACATATCTTAGTTTACCGTGAGTTTGGCCCTGCTTATTTTACAAAAGTAGCAAAACTTACAATGGCAGTAGAATTGGCAACGCTGTTATCCTATATCCGTACACTGCCATCTCAACGTGACTTTATCTATAGTAGTGTCGATCGTAGAGTACTACGGACGAGAATCGAAAAAATACTAAGCTGGATTTAGCTGGAATAGTATGGTCCAAGTTTGTGGTCCGATACCCGGCTCTAGGCTTTTTTTAATTTTTAAAGTACCTAATGCATTTATTTTACGTGGCGATGATAATATGATACCATCCTATGGTCCGACCGATGGTCGGCGCCTCGTTATGAACGCATATTTAGACTAAACATTATTTTTTAGGCGATGTGTCACAGTTCAAATATGAACATTCATGTGTAATCAAAGGTGGTTATTGTGTATTCGAACATGAATGTCCGCACCCAATAGAAGGAGAGTACCTCAACTTATGTCCCAAGCAGGAGTCCCAAGGTGCTGTTTGTTGTAAAGGATGTAAGTAGAAAAATAAAAAAGATATATTTTTTTATTAACAAAACAATAGTGGCTTTAACCACCTGGATCATTAACAACATAAGTTACTACATTAAATTATATAAAGATGTATCGTTTAAAAAGCTAATTCAGTTTTTGGTATTTAAATGTTCACCTATTGTTTTAAGTTACTGGAAATATTGTTATTTTATTTGTTCACTGTATATTCTTCACATTCTATTAGAAGGTCTTTAACAGTACTCACATACTGGACTGTCTTCCATAGTTATTAGGTGCTTTGAGTAATATCGGTATATATATTTTTTTATAGCCCTTTTTCTATCCGAATTGTCGAATAAAGGCCTCTCCCATTTCTCGCCATTCATCCCTGTTGTGTGTTAGGCGTTTCCACATTGGTTCTGCGACTCTTTTGATATCGTCGCTCCAGAGCATTTGAGGTCTTCCTCTTGGTCTCTTTGCATCGTACGGTCGCCAGTTTCCGACTTCTTTGTTCCATCTACCATCTTCGAGACGTTCGTTGTGTCCAGTCCATTTCCATTTTAATTTAGCTGCTTGTTTCGCGGCGTCCTTTATTTTTGTTTTGTTTCGGATTGCTTCGTTCGTTTGCCGATCTATTAGTGAGATACCAAGCATCTGTCGTTCCATGGCTCGCTGTGTTTTGTCCATGTTCTTTTTTGTGAATGTCCAGGTTTGAGCTCCGTAAGTGAGAGTAGCGGGTAGGAACTTCTTTGGAGTCCCTTGGATTCTATTGGATAGTCCTATCAGGGAAAGTGAATCAATCCCTGCCCTCCGCAGATTCCAGGAGCTTCTTGACCCGAGAAGCTAGCACCTGCTAAGGGTCCCTTGTCCAGGATCACGGATGAAGTCCAGAACGGCATCCAAGGCGACGAAGAATACTTTCGATACGGCGAAGATGGCGGAGCTGGCAACCCTTGATTTTAGGGATAGTATAAGATCACAAACTGTAGCGTCTGATCCAGAGTGGACGGCTACGAACAGCGTCTGATCCAGAATGGACGGCTGAATACACACTCACCAACACGTCTGGCCAGCGCGGTGTTTTAAGGCTAATAACCTCCCCAAAATGATGGCGAATTCTAAAACGATAGGAATAAGTCTCCAGGTGGGTAGATCATACAATATCGGTATAACCTAATAGAAGTCGAAAAATTTTGATTTGGACGGTTTTACTATCAATTTAATTTATTTTAATTTAGATTCCGAAAATTCCCACTTATTTTATAACACACTAGTCACTTTTATATAAATCTTAGGATATTAACTCTGATTTCCCATTTGTATAATTTTGATATAATCTTAAAACTCCAAGCCGCATATTTTGCATACGTCTTCTGCTAAAGACAGATGTATTTACAATCTCGGCCTGCATATAATTTTAAAAAATGTAGACAGAGTCCTATTTTTACCTGGACAGAAAACATAGTAAATCGTGACAGTACAGAAGTTGCAAGTTTACTGTTAAGTGCGGTTGAAAGTGATAGAACGCTTCGAAAAAAAAAATCGTCTACAAGTCAGGTCCAACTCTTGTGCCAGACAAAATAAGAATTCCCAGATTATGTGTCTGTATCCATTTATGATTTTAAAAGAGTACTTTTAAACTATAGACCACACATGTCCAGAAGTGGGTCACCCTCATCTAGACTCAGACCGTGACTTTGGTCGTATCAAAAAGAACCTACGGAAACAGCCTAATCTGTTCTTATCAAATAAGTATCCACAGATAATAACGCTAACAACCAAAGAAAACCAAGTTATAAATATGGAACATCACTTTAGGATATTGAGTAATTTGCTACTATCTCTAAAACTAGTAAACCAGAGAAAAGACCTCTTTTTTTTGGTAGTTATCTCTTTAAATATAGCTACGACCCTAACATGCCGTTTAAGAAAGGACATTTAACGTTATAGGTCTACCAATAAGACAAATAAAACTATGTGTATTATATCCCCAAATTTTGTATATCTAATGATAAATAAGAAGATTGGCAGCCTGCCTGCAAAGAAAAAAGAAGATATCAAACAGTTATTGCCATATATACCCTTGAACAAAGATGGTATTACGAAACAATTTTACAGGACCATTAAAAAACGTAGTGTCCACCATGTTTGTGTTACATGTTTGCATTGTAGACACAGGGAGTCTACAAGAGGCTCCAAAAATGAAAATTTCCAGCCCTAAGAGAAAACCAACCCCTTGCCAATAGTGAACATCAACTACGACAACCAAATTTAACATACACACAGGTAGCTCGGAGAATACCAGCATCTCAACAACCCACAACACAAAACACTTATTAACACACATCTACAATGCGGTATTAAGATTAGGATATTTTACTTCACAATGGCAAGTGGCTCAAGTTATATAGACCCATGAGTGTATTACCAGTTCTTTCTAAAATTCTTGAGAAACTAATAATAAAGAAGTTTAGTTCTTTTCTAGAGGAAAATTGCTTAGTTCCTCACTACCGATTTGGTTTTCGACAAAAACACGCTGCAGTTGACCAAGTGCACAGAGTTGTTAATAACCTAAACCAGGATTTGAAATAAAAGCGCTATCATTCTGCAGTCTTCTTGGTCATCACACAAGCTTTTGACAAAGTGTGGCATACAAGCTTGCTGTATAAAATTAAACAACTTCCATCTGAATACTATAGGATGTTCAAATCCTACGCAACGGAAAGATATTTCCAGATAAAATATGGTACGCCAATAACAGCATTAAGAGCTATAAACTCTAGCGTACCTCAAGGTAGTGTACTTGATCCACTCTTATATCTATTATACACGACCGACCTACTCACTTCTGATCAGTGTTCCTTAATAACATTTAATGATGACACCGTCATCCTCTCGTCGCACAACTAAACGTCTGACATGTCCACCTGTATAACTTAACAATCAAGATATACCGCAATCCGATAGTGCAAAATACCTTGGTATTCATCTTGATAGACGACTTACTTGGAGAAACCACATCGTCAATAAACGAAAACAACTTGAATTAAAAATAAGTCAACTTTTCTTTCTACTTGGAAGAAGATCTGAAATATTACTAGAAAATAAATTGTTAGTTTATAAAGTAATTCTAAAACTCCAATATTGACATCCTGCAGAGGTCCCAAACGAAGGTCCTTAACCAGATTGTTAATGCACCATACTACATCCGTCAAAACATGACAGATTGCAAATCTTTACTTGGAAAATAAAAAAATATATTTTTATTGACTAACAGAATATTACTTCGATTTACATTAAATAACATATAGCTTTAACCTGTGACTTTGGCTTGTGTTCTGATCTAAACATAGCACCATGTACTTGCTATCATGTAGCCTACAGCCCAATAAGTTGGTGGGCAAAGGTGCTATAAACATATTTTAATTTTTTTTAAGGAGTGAAATGTGTGTTTTCAAAAAAAATATTGCTTGCAAAAACTTTTGTTATGTGAAAGAGCTCTTCGACGACGAAAGAGGAAACCTACAAGACATATCTTTTGAGGACAGAGAAACAAGTATAGAAATTACAGAAGAAATATTGTATGCACTAAAGAATACCAGAAGCGGAAAAAACCCGGGGCTAGATCAACTGCCTATTGATATCCTTAAAATAATAGAAAACGAGTACATGGATGTCCTCTTAAAGCTATTTAATGAAATTTATCAGTTGGGTGACATACCCAATAAATGGTTGACCTTAAAATTTAGTTGTCCCTCAAAAAACAAAAATGCTAGATAATGCACCGACCATCGCACCATAAGCCTAATGTCTCACACACTTAAAAATGTTTTTGAAGATCACCCATAAACGCATTTACCAAATACTTGACACAGATATTGAAGAAACCCAAGTTGGATTCCGTAGAGGCGTAGGTATCCGTAAAGCTCTCTTTGCATTCAACGTACTAATCCAGAGATGTTTAGATGTGAACCAAGATATGTACGTGTGTTTCATAGATTACAAGGCTTTCGATAAAGTCCCCCACAAAGAGCTAATGGACGTTCTCAAAGCAAAACAATTACAATACAATGACCTTCGAATTATAAAAAATCTATATTATAAACAGCAGGCACACATAGGCACTAATAAACACATATCAGAAGATTTTGAAATTAAAAGAGGAGTGCGGCAGGGGTGTGTATTGTCACCACTACTATTTAATGCATACTCTGAAGAAATTATGAAAGGAGCTCTTGAGGCAGAAATAGCATGAATAAAGGTCAATGGAACACCAAATAACAACATTAGATACGCGGACGATACTATTATAATAGCAGACAACCTTCAAGAGCTCCAAAAGCTAATGAACAAGAAAGTTGAGAATGGAGAATAATGTGGATTATCAATAAACATCAAGAAAACTAAATTTATGAGAATATCAAAAACCCAAAATAATGATGAAAGCCTGACAATTAACGTTAAAACTTTAAAACAAGTTGAAAACTACAATTATCTTGACACAAGAATTAATCACACAAACGATTATTCCAAAGAAATTAAAGTTCAAATAGAGAAAGTACGAACAAACTTCAATAAAATGAGAAAGGTACTTTGTGCAAGAGAACTGAAATTAGACTTGAGAGTTAGGCTGGTAGTGTTATATTTTCTCGACTCTGCTTTACGGGATAGAAGAATGGACACTTAACGAGTCGACTGCTAAAAAGTTGGCAGCGTGGGTGTATAGAAGGGTCCTGAAGAAATCGTGGACCGATCATGTAACAATCAACGAAATCATGAGAAGAGCCAACAAAAGAATGGAAATAGAATAAGATCAGAATATCGATGATGATTGCCAACCTCCGTCGCGGAGATGGCACGTAAAGAAGAAGAAGATCTGAAAGATCGTATATTCAAAATTTATGTCTTTTGAACATGTTCTTATAAAATTGCCATAAAAAAAACTTTAAGCTAGATTATCTCACATTTAGTTATTTGCAACAGCACCTTCACCTTCCAAGCCCTTCAACTCTATTCAGTGTTTGCTTGCTCACAGAAATATGGTAAAACGTTCTTTTTATAACTAATAATTTTTATATTGTAGATCCATCAATGGAAAAAATGAGTTGCGAAGAATCACGTAATATGTGTAAACCGGAAAATGAATGTATACCCATCTATAACCGTGGTAGAAAAGAATGTCCATCTGGAGAAGTGTGCTGTGTTATAACTGTGTAATCCTGTTTAAATTTTATAAAAATAAAAATTATTTGTCTAGTACTTACTTAATGTTTTTACTTAATTTTTTAATTTATTTAAATAATAATTAACGCTAAAATAATTACATGTCAGTTTTAAGGTTCACAGAACTTTTAAATAATATTTTTTTCTTTAATCTGCATAATTAATATAACAATTACTTTACTGACAATTTTTTCTTATTATCGGCTGAAAATATACATAAAAAAGGCATATAAAAATTTTGTATTTATGTAAATAACGTTGATAAAAACTTTTGTATTAAGTTCTCTCATTTTTTCTTGTACACATAAAATTTTGCCATATTATTGCTCACAGCAAACGGAAGCTTGCGCAGCTACTTGCACAGATTAAAAGAGGCCAAACCCATTTAAAAGATCTTAAAATCTTATAAATAAATTTTATCCATCCATCCTATGTTTGCAAAAAACACATTTCAAAGGAAATTCATGTCACAATCTTAAAAACTTCATCTCCAGACTACGATTAGGACACACCAAGCACACATGATTTCCTACTACAGAAGCAACCCAAACCTTTGTGTTACGCGTGTGATAGTGATCTAACAGTACATCACTTATTATAGCCCAGTCTGGTTATACAAAAATCATCGGTTTCACGGCAAAATGTTTCGCAGATATCTGAAGCTTTTAAGACATAGGTGGGGGTTACTAGATGACGAATAGATAAAAAGATACTCCTATTATTACCTTGCGTTTTTTTTTAAACAATAATTTATGGTCAGAATTGGATTTTTTATCTATAAGTTTTTTCCCTTATAATTTAAATAAACAATATTTATACCATTTTTTTATATCAAGAATATCTTTATTTTCCTGTTTTTTCAATTAAAATTGATAAATAATTTACGGAGATATTTGCAAAAAGCAGTTTTTTTGCCCTAATTTATAAATTTAATTTGGTTAACGTTGTTTGTATCGTTAATTTGTTGCTGCACTGAACGGAGGTTTTCATTTATTGCTTCTAATGTTTCTTGTCGTATATTTTTGTTCCTAAGTTTATTTAAATCTAGTGCCTGTCTGTGTGGTCTTCTAATCTTTTTTGGTCTCGCCTCTATCACAGTAACTACCGGGTTATAATCTGAGCCTATAATCAGCTCCTGGGTACGTCTTAGTACATTTAACAGCATTATGATACCTCCTTGCTATCATAATGTAGTCTATTTGATTTCTCACTATTTTTTCTTTGGTATGTTGTGGAGATGTCCATGTATATAACCGTCGAGGAGGTAATTTGAAAAAGGTATTTGTTATTACGAAGTTTTCACTTTGGCAAAATTGTATCAATTGATCTCCTCTGCCATTTCTGTTTCCAAGCCCATATTTTCCTACTTCTACCTTACCTTGACCCACCTGGCATTAAGATCGCCCATTATTATGTTAATGTATGGAAAGACTGACTTAATAAGTGAAGACAAACAACCTGCAACAAAAAGGTTCAGACCTGACAGTGAAGTCGAATAAATGAACCAAATTTTAACTTTTAAACCAATGTATGTAAAGAAAATAAAAAAGTAAAGTTCAATAAACATTGCAAAATTTAATAAGGCAAGTCATGAAAAAATCGACTTATTTTATCAAAGAAGTAAGGCAGATTAGATTAATATTGTATATCATATTTGTAAGAAAAATAGAATAAAAATCAATATTGTTAATTATAAAAATACAAACAATTATAATTAATATAAGAATTATAATAATATAATGTGTAAAAAATTACCTGAAATTTAATTTATAAAATATATAAGTATTATTACATCATTGATATAAAATAAAAAAACATATGTTGATTTTCCGGGATTTTCCGAGATTTATGGGGGGTGACAATTATGTCATCATTATTAATACTTCGACAGACTATTCGAGAAAATTAAAAAAAAGTAAGTATTTAGGGTGAATTTCAAATGGACTCAATTTTTCCGAGTTTTCTCATATTTTCCGGCCAGTGAAAACTATGTAGTTATTCATATTTCGATGAGCTACCCCAGAATAAAAAAGAGGCTTGCAGCTGCAAAGGAAGCCGAGATAATGTAAATTTTTCCTACCTGTTGCAATTTGAAGTTCCGATGCCGAAAAAAAAACTGAGTTGAAACAGATATCCTCTCCACTTTCCTATGTCGATCTTTCGAAAGTACCGTCGTTTCGAAAAATTAGATAAATTTTATAGCTATAAGTTTCAATATAAAGTTTAGATTTTCATTAAAAATTTCTGCAAATTTTACTTAATGTTTATAAACAATGGAGATATGATTTTTTTTAAAATAGTCACTTACTTTGTTCCTATTGGTCATAGAAGGTTTTTTATTTTTTAACGTTAGCTTTTTTACCAGCTATCCAATGGTTGTACGTACAAGTCTGTAGCTTGAAAAATATGGAAGTTATTACAATTGTTTATAAGTAAAAAACATACCCCTTTTTCAAACGTTTATTTTGTAAATAATTTCGATGAAAACTCAATATGCATTTAAATTCTGAGATAGTCTAAGTCTTAAAGAATCCTATGAAATTTTCTGAATGTGTCTAGCATCATGCATAGGGCAAGCTCAATAGTTTAAATAATTAGCCTCAGGGATAAACAAATTAAATAACATAAAATATTTGACTGATCGAGGGGAAATTTCGCACAAATCTTAAAGATGGTAATTCATTGATGTTTAAATGTATTAATACCATTTTATTTTGTTAATAAAAAAATTAATAAAATTTATAAATTAGTGCAAAAAACTGCTTTTTTGCAAATATCTCTGTAAATTACTTATCAATTTTAATTAAAAAAACGGGAAAATAAAGATATTCTTGACATAAAAAAATGACAAGAATATTGTTTATTTAAAATATAAGGGAAAAAATTTATAGATAAAAAATCAAATTCTGACCATAAATTATTGTTTAAAAAAAAACGCAAGGTAAAAATACGAGTACTTTTTCATCAATTCGTCATCTAGTAACCGCCACCTATGTCTTAAAAGCTTCAGATATCTGCGAAACATTTTTCCACCTTTTTTTTTAACCAGACTGGGCTATTAGTGGAGTGTCCGTTGTACGCATTTGAAAGACAACATGAACAGTTACCTACAACAATAAAAGACATTCTCAAGTGTGAAGACATTCACAATTGTACCATTATTTTTTTGGTTTCCTCGGGACCAATTAACAAAATCTTATTGTATTCTTTGTTTTTTTATATATTTATGTTATCTGTAAAATCGACCATTGCTAATAATCCTTGTGGTTGAAGTAGTTTCAAATAAAAAAAATAGAGCCAAATAAAAGCAAAATTAAAATCCTCAAGGAATCTACGTTCCTGTTGCTTCCATAAAGTCCTCGTAGACACACCGTCTCAGGACTAGCAACTTCAACGTGGAGTCATATGTCGCCATGTTACCTAATCCAACGGTAACTTTAACATCCTATTAATTTATAAGAAATACTGTCAAACTAATGTAACTAATTATTTGTTAACGGGTTTTTACTACTACATACTACGACCTACCCTCACGAAGATTATACACGTGGACTTCTACAAAAGATAACACCAACAATATAATCAGAAACCAAATAGATTTTATAACGATTAACAAAAGGTTTCGTAATGGAGTACAAAGTGTAAAAACCTATCCAAGCGCAGATGCAGATACGGATCATAATCTATTACTAGCAAACGTCAACATTAAACTCAGGAAACCGGAGAAAAAAGTTAAAACCACCAAAATTAACATCAAAAACCTAAAAGACGACAACTGCCAACAGCAACTAAACGCAGAGATAAATAAATTAACTGAAGGAAGCGTCGAATGGGCAGATATGAAAAAAGCCATACTAAAAGCGGGAAAGGAGGTCCTAGGCGAAGAAGAGAAAACCACTAAAAAAGACTGGATGACACCGGAAATAGTTGAGCTAATAAATGAAAAAAGAAAATACAAAAATAAAGATGAAAATAAATATAAAACCATCAAGAATAAAATCAAAAATGAAATCAGAAAGGCTAAGGAGAAATGGATGAACAAAGAATGCCAGGAATTGGAAGAACTCAGCAACAAACATGACACCTCAAACTTACATAAAAAAATGAAAGAACTTACAGGCAACACCAGACAAAGAAGAACACTCATAACAAGAGATAATAATGGAGAAATACTTACTGAAGAGAGCAAAATAAAGGAAGTATGGGAACAATATATAATCCATCTGTTCCATGACGAGAGAGAAAATGAACAAGATATAGGTGAAGAAAAACAATACCTACAAATTTTACCCTCAGAAGTAAAGAATGCCCTACAGAATGCAAAACAAGGAAGAGCACCGGGTCCTGATCAAATTCCAGTTGAACTGTTAAAAGCCTTAGATGACGGTAATATAAAGAGACTAACCCGAATTCTCAACCACATATATGTAGAGGGCAACATCCCGGAAGAATGGCTTAGATCGATATTTTTACCTCTACCAAAAAACAACAATCCCAAATCATGTAATGACTATAGATTGATAAGCCTAATGTGCCACCCTTTAAAGATTCTCTTGAAAATTGTTCAAAACCCAATTTATAAGAAATGTGAGGAGTAGATAGATGAAACTCAGTTTGGCTTCAGAGGAGGCATGGGTACAAGAGAAGCATTATTTGCGTTGACGGTACTCTTGCAGAAATGTCGGGAATATAACAAGAGTGCATATGTATGCTTCATAGACTTTAGGAAGGCCTTTGACCGAGTGCAGCATATGAAGTTAATAGATGAATTAAAAAACATCAATTTAGACAAAAAAGACATTGAGTTTATTAAGGCTATATACTGGAACCAGAAAGCAGTAGTAAAGGTGAACGATATAGAAACAAATAATATACCGATTGCGAGAGGGGTTAGGCAAGGATGCGTCTTGTCTCCGACGCTTTTCAACGTGTACTCACAGGTCATATTCAGAAAAGCCTTATGGGAAAGAAAAGAGTGAATAAGAATTGGTGGAGAAATCATAAACACCATGAGATTTGCAGATGACACGGTAATTATGGCTGAGAGTATAGAAGAACTACAAACTTTACTAGATGCAATAAATAGTGAATGCATTCAAATGGGACTTGACATCAACACAGATAAGACCAAATTTATGTTAGTATCAAGGAGTCCAATAAATAATGAACAACTAACTCTTGGTGGACAGCAAATAGAGAGAGTGACAAAATATAAATATCTGGGAGCTTACATCAACACAGAATTAGATCCAGACCAAGAGATCCGAGTACGAATAGAAATGGCAAGGGCAGCGTTCTTAAAATTCAAACAATTGTTCTGTGACAAAAATCTGAATACTGCGCTGAGACTGAGGTTTGTTGAATGTTACGTCTGGTCGCAACTATTGTACGGGGTAGAAACATGGGCACTAAAAGCGCAAATAGTTAAAAAGATTGAAGCCTTTGAACTTTGAATATACCGGAGAATGTTAAGAATTCCATGGACTGCCAGGGTCACCAATGAGGAAGTGCTGAGAAGGATGGGTCGAGACAAAAAATTGTTGAGAACGATAAAAGTACGCAAGACTGCATACCTTGGACACATACTAAGAAATAATAAATATAGTCTTCTGCAGGTCATCATGCAGGGTAGAGTCGATGGCAAAAAGGGAATAGGTAGAAAGAGGAAGTCATGGCTGCGAAATATTCGAGACTGGACAAACATGACTGTAGACGAATTATTCCACGTTGCAAAAGACAGAGAAGCTTTTTAAAAATGTGGTCGCCAACCTCCGTTAATGGGGACGGCATAGGAAGAAGAAGAAGGGTTTTTACCCATATATTTAGTGGCTACATTCATGTACTCCTAGACACTGATAATGGAATGATGGATTCCGAAAACGTTTTGTCTAACATAGTCCGTTTGGGTTTTTAAATATATACCTTTTACAAAGGATTTTAATTAATTTTTCAAAATTAAAACTTATCAAATCAGAAGCTACTTGTGCTCTACTATCGCTCCCAGCTCAAAGACATGACCAAATAGTTTTTTTCAAAAAATGTAAACTGTATCATGAACTTTAAGATTTCCCAAAATAATTGTATTTTTCAAAACTGCTATGTAGATGTAAATATACTTGTGTAAAAAACTTTTTTAAAATAAAAATAAGCCACTCTGCTAATAACCCTATGGGCTGATAGGGTTAAAAGAAAACTAACCACACAGTTCTAGAATAACACTTTATTATAAAATTTATGTAGTTAAAATAGTTCCACATATTTACCAAATACATTTTACATAGAAAAAATAAACCATATAAAACCCTAACCATCGACGCCTCTGCCTTTGACTATCTTAAATATTAAAAAATGTAGTTTTTATAGGTAAATGGGTTTCTATGCCAATAAAAAATATAATAAAAACAAACTATCAACGTTCGTTTTGACCTGCGATATGTTAAAATGCTGCATTCTGTTTATCGCTCGAACCCAGCTACTTAATTTCATTTTAGCTTGTTATCGCCATAATTAAAATAGATTTGCGGTGTTTACAATAACTAATTAACGTTTAATCAGATAATACCTATTCCGGCAACTCGGTATAAGTACGAAAACGGTATTACAAGAACTCATTGCAATTTTACGTCCTATACAAGATAGTGTTAAAGAAATAAGATGAAGGTTGCTTTTGTTTTAGCTTTGCTCTGCGTTGGATTGGTGATCGGAGTGAACTCAGGTAAATATAATATATACAGTTTTTATTTGGTTATAATGGGTGGTTTGTTAGTGTATGTTTTGTATAGCTTCTATTCTGAGGATTAGTAATTTATTGGTGATATCCACCTTGCGTATGCTATCACTGCTATCAGTATTCAAAATCTCGCATTATTTTCCTATTCTTCTAAAGATTTCGACGTAAGTGATATGCGCCTGTAGTATGTAGGTATGTATAGCGTTAACACGCCTTTAATGGGCCGTTGCTGGATGGATAATTTCCGTCGTTTTCTGTTCTTAGGTATCAGCTTCCAATTTCTGATTCCCATATCTCTGACATCTTCCATCACTACATCTCTCCATTTCTTTCTTGGTGTTTCTATCTTTTTTTTGCCCTCAGGTACAAAATTCTTGACTAGTCTATTACCTTGCATTCTCTCTAGGTGTCCAAGCCATTCTTATCTACGTTTTTCACCACTTTTGTTACTGTAGAGTTAGCATACAATTGGTACACTTTGCATTAGTTCGTCTACTCCATTCTCCCTCTACTGCTTTCCACCAAACGTTCTGCGAAGTATCTTTCTTTGCCATTTTTTCAGTCTGTTCTATATGGTTTTGTTCATAGTACATGTCTCGACAGCGTATAGCATTATGGGTCTAATTATAGTTTTGTATCTCTTACTTTTGTATTACGAGATATATCTTTGGCTTTAATTAGTTTGCTCGTGGCTCAAGCACATCTGTTGCTTCTGGTCAGTATTAGGTTGATTTCAGTTTCTTTCTTACATATCTAATCAAGAGTACCTAAGTACATATATTTATTTACCTTCTCGAATTCTAGAACTAACCTATCATCCACCTGCAATTTAAAGGAGCCCCTGGTGTTTATTCGGATTTCAGTTTCTTCCTTACATATCTGATCAATAAGAGTAGCTAAGTACATATATTTATCCACCTTCTCGAATTCCACAACTGACCCATCCTCCATCTCCAGTTTAAAGGAACTCCTGTTGTTTGTTCCTTTTTTGCTCGGATTTCCATGTACTTGGATTTATTCATATTAACTTTTAGTCCCATTTTAGAGCTTTCTTGAGTCAGTCTTTTTGCTATATTTACCAGTTTTTTTCCATTTCTTACAATGAGAAGCACATCATCAACGTATGTATACTAAACATCGGTGCTCTTTGTATAAAATAATTCTGGACCTATTTATCCCACTAACCCTTACAATTTTTTCTAGAACTATATTGAATAGCAATGTAGACAACGGGTCACCTTGGCGAACACCTTTTTTCACTCTGAATTCTTCTGAAACTGTACCGTTAATTTGTCTAATTGTCATTTTTACCAATCTTACTATTTTTTCTGGCACTTGGAATTCCTTTAGTGTTTCTATTAATTGGTTTCCGTCTATTGTATCATAGGCGGCTTTGTAAATTACTTGTGCTGAAATGTTGTATTCATAGCAATTGATCAGGATTTGTTTTAGCACAAAAATCTTTATTAAGTACCATACATAAAATGCCTTAGTTTCTCCATTGATGTTTCAGAAGGACTTTAACCTTCCATTTTCCAAAAAATAACCAAAAATACATAACACCGGAGGACGTTGTATTTATTTTTTAAGCACAGATACCCTCTATCAAAAATATATGATAAATGCCGGTTTAGATTTTGCCCTACCCTGCTTTATTTTTATTAAATAATCGGACTGTATCGTCTACATAACTTGTAATCAGAGCTTGGATTTATAATCCAGTAAATGAAGGCTAAATATGGCAATACCTTGTAATTTTTCGTGTCACCAAAGTGACAAAAGTAAAGACTAAAGTTTTACTTGGCCTTTACTTTACTTTTGGACTTGTTGGTGTCGTTAGTTGCCTTTTATTTTCCAGGAGTGAAAGCTACCCCTATTAAAAAAATCATATAATTGTAAATTAAAAGGGGTAATTCATTACAATTCATATTTTAATGAAGTAAATGAATGTCAATAAATATTAAACAACATAATTTAAGATTTTATCATAGTTTAACCTCTAAATCTCACCTAGATTAGATATAATTAAAACAATGTCAGTGAATACTTTGTCTCCATTGATTTACATGGAAATTTGGGTTTAGAATATACTTACCTTCCTCTTCAAAATTAGACTTGTGCCTTTGGTTGCTTTTAATTTTCTAGGGGTAAAAACGATCGCTATTAGAATCATAGCAATTCAAGCAATTTAGAATTATTTAATTATACAATGACATTAATTTAGATTTCTTTACTCTTTTAGTTTTTTTACCAAATAATTTTTATATTATAAAAACCATCCCTTGCAAAGAAATTCATGTATTTTTCGTATTTTGTTTTTATTAAAACTTTGAATACAACAATTTATTTAATCAAAATGTTATAAATTTATTTTATTTCAAATTTAAAAATAACCCTTATTTAGTTTGTAAGAATGGGTGAAAGTATGTTTGTTTGCGCCTTAATAGCACATTACGTGTATCTTGCAATGCTCCAGTATGTGAGTTCTGATATCTCTTAAAATAATATGTGATTGGTTTTTTATTCATAAATCGGTTAAGGGCAATAGATCATTTTAAGGACAATAAGATCATTTAAATTACTTTTTTTTTCTTATTTTTAAAGGGTTGTAGTTGAAATGTATTGAACGACACACTTATCACGAGTGGATGCATACTTTGAACAGCAATATCTTATCCAATTTTCGTTATAAGAAAAACAAAAAAAAACCGTTCAGAAAAGCAAAGCCTATATTTTTTACTCCCAAGATTTTTCGTATCACTAATACTTTTTAAGTTATTTTGAAAAAAAGGCATTTGTTTTAAAATTTTATAAAAAATTTCATTTACTTTACAACCATATTTATTTAAAACTAAGCACTTTCAACCGGTTAAACAGACAGATCAAGTGGACTTTTCTGAACCTTTCTGTTGAGAAGACAAAAACCATTAAGTTTTCTTGCAGGACAGCCAGTACTATAAATCCTAAAATTACTGTAAATAGTACTTGTCTACCAGCATTAAAGAGTATACGGATTTTAGGACTCCCATTCGACAGTAAACTTGCTAGGAAATGTCATTTAAAAGATCTTAAAACTAAGTACCTTTTTAACATACTAAGTAAATTTTAAAATATTAAAATCTTTGTCCAATCATCATTGGGTTGCAGACGAAGACTCCTTACTTCAGATGTCTTATTTGTTCTAAAATAGACTGCTGCAGTTTCATTTATATGTCAGGTAGCCCATCAGATTTAAAACTTCTTAATTCTGTACACAACACTGCACTTCAAATCTACCTTGGAGTCTTCAGGTCGAGACCCCCAGAGAGTATATACAGAGAAGCTAATGAACTTTTTCTCTGGCTACGTCACCGGCAACTCCTTTTAAAATATTCTTCTCAAATCTCGGCTAATACCAAAACTCCATCCTATAAATTACTAAGTAATGACCTTTTAGACTCTTCTTTTCTTATTAATCTTCAATCTATGCCACAGTATCTCTCACCACATCTGAATAAAATCGATCTTTCAGCCACAACTGCAATATTAATATCACATTAACCTCCCTGCAATAAATTAGAAGCAGATTTTAATCTCTCGTAAACTGATTATGATAAGCATTAGACAAATCCACAATTTCTTAGGCAAATATTAAAAAATTAATTGCTAACAACAGATTTGGCCTAATTCTATACACAGATGTTTCTAAGAGTCCTACAGCTGTAGATGTGCTGTAACTTTAACCACAGATTTAGTCATATCTTGTAATTTCCCGCTCTTCTACTGCACACATACTGCTGAATTATTCTCTATTCTCCAAGCTACAAACTTACTATCACCAGAATATAAAAAAGTAACAATATGTACAGACTCTTTAGTGCCTAACTATACTTTCAAAAGTATGTATAGGGTACATCCTTTGGTTCAAGCTATTTAAGACCCTTTCGGTAGTTTAATTTCACTGGGAGCGTCCATAAACATGCTCTGGATTCCGTTTCATGTAGGAATCCTTGGTAACGAACTAGCCAACCTCTTTGAAAAACAAGCCGGATCTTGAAATAGCTGAAGAGACTGAAAACATACAACTACATACAGATTCACAGTTGTATTTTTAAAATATCATTCAAATGTCTTGGCAAAATCACCGAAATAAAATCTCTTCCAAGCTTCCTGATATCCATCCTACCATTAAAAAGCTTGAGTTTGCTTCCATGACACAAAAAAACCAAAATCCTATTTCGCCGACTTAAAATCAGCTATACAAGACTAATTCATAAACATTAAATGACTTCCTGACATGGGCAGCATTTGGCAAACTAAGCCATATTCTAAAAAGTTCAATTCCCATGTGTCTCAAGCGAAAAGTTTATAACCAATGTGTTTTGCCTGTACAAACTTATGGAGCAGAGACTTTAACACTCACGCAGAAATCTGCGAATAAACTAAGAGTTACACAACGAGCCATGGAACGTGCAATGCTGAATGTGAGCCTCCGAGACCACATAACAAACCGACAAATCAGGCAAAGATCAGGAGTTCAAGACGTCATCGAAAAAACCACGAGACTTAAGTGGAACTGGGCAGGACACTTAGCCAGAACACAAGATGGACGATGGACAAGACGAATTATGGAATGGAGGCCCAGAAATTATAAAAGAAGCCGAGGACGACCACCGACTAGATGGACCGACGACATAAAAAGAGTAGCGGGAAACTGGCTACAAGCGGCCCAGTGTAGAGAACACTGGAAAGAACTGAGGGAGGCCTATGTCCAGCACTGGATGGGATTGGCTGATTGATGATGAAATGACTTCCTAAGATCCATCTACATGTACAGACTGTTGTAATATGCTATATGTTAAACATATTCTCGTAGGCTGTCCCTATTTCAACAATAAATAACCTTTTAACAATTAATAACAATTAATCTTTTAAGTCTAAACCTACAAAATATTCTCAGTTCGCCAGATCAATTCTAAAACCTTACTAATTTCCTCTATGAAACCAAGCTTTACCAGGATATTTAGAAGAAGAAACGTAGATTAGAATTTGATAATTAGTAATTGTACCAATATTTAATGTAGTTAATGTTACTGTGGAGAAAAGAATTGGTGGGGAAATCATAAACACCATGAGATTTGCAGATAACACGGTATTTATGGCTGATAGTATAGAAGAACTACAAACTTTACTAGATGCAATAAATAGTGGATGCATTCAAATGGGACTTGACTTCAACACAGATAAGACCAAATTTATAATAGTATCAAGGAGTCCAATAAATAATGAACAAATAACTTTTGGTGGACAGCAAATAGAGAGAGTGACAAAATATAAATATCTGGGAGCTTACATCAACACAGAATTAGATCCAGACCAAGAGATCAGGGTACGAATAGAAATGGCAAGGGCAGCGTTCTTAAAATTCAAGCAATTGTTCTGTGACAAAAATCTGAGTACTGCGCTTAGACTAAGGTTTGTTGAATGTTACGTCTGGTCGCAACTATTGTACGGGGTAGAAACATGGACATTAAAAGCGCAAATAGTTAGGAAGCTTGAAGCCTTTGAACTTTGGATATACCGTAGAATGTTGAGAATTCCATGGACTGCCAGGGTCACCAATGAGGAAGTGCTGAGAAGGATGGGTCGAGACAACAAATTGTTGAGAAGAATAAAAGTACGCAAGACTGCATACCTTGGACACATACTGAGGAATAATCAATATAGTCTTCTGCAGGTCATCATGCAGGGTAGAGTCGATGGCAAAAAGGGAAAAGGTAGAAAGAGGATGTCATGGCTGCGAAATATTCGAGACTGGACAAACATAACTGTAGATGAATTATTCCACGTTGCAAAAGACAGAGAAACTAGAAGTGTGGTCGCCAACCTCCGATAATGGGGACATCATAGGAAGAAAAAGAATGTTACCGTATATTCTTGTAATGTAATGTAATAAAATTGTACCTGTGTCAGTGACTTATGCTGTCGAGAGAGACATGTAAAGCTAAAAAAAACTTACAGATCATATAAACAATACATAAACAAAGTAAATTGTGAAGGGGTAACGAGTTACGACGGTAATTTGGGGTGATGATTAGAGGGTGATTTTTACGACGTTTTTACCATAAAAAAAATTAAAAAAAAAAACAAAAATAAAACTTTTTTTTAAACACTTAAAATGTGGTTAATTTCTTGGTTAATACATGTTAAAATATTTGATTTTGAATTTGATAAATAAGAACCTACTTTACGAGAGCTACAGTTCTGATTCTACTGGATCTACACACCATTTATTTTTGTTTTTTGTATACATAAAATTTTTGCTTGGAATATTTTTTTTTGTCTGACAACGTGGTTTTTATTTTGAAAAATGGACATTTTCACTGGCAATTAACTAAGAAATATTGGCTTAGTAAAATTTATATTTATTATTGATATATGCAAGTTGCCCTTGTTTTTATTTTAAATTTTTTAATATTTTTCCTTGCTTCTCGGATGGCTTCGGAAATATTGTCATCAATTTCTGAAATTACTAATTGTGTTTCATTGCAGCGTTTAAAGTAAACAAGAACTCTTTTCAGATATGTTCCCTACCTTGTAATTTTAATATTCTAATTGTAATGGCTGGTTTAGGTGGCAAAAAGACAACGGAAAGTATTTCTTTATATTTCTGCACCATTCTGATCATAAAATTTATAAAATCATTCACCAAGGGAAACAGATTACTTATTTCTTTTGTCTGCAATATGAATAATATCATGGGTAGTAATATACATTTCAAAAAAGGGCACAAATACGTACTTTACAAAAAAAAAGGCAAGATCTCAATTTACACACAGGATAATTAGATTTTATAAATGTAACAATAATTGGATGATTTTGTAAATATTTTTAATATCAGAATTAACCAGAACTATTTATTCGTTATCTATGACGAAACGTGTTATTTGTGGAAATTCCAATTTATGTAAGTTTATCGGTCTTCGCCTTTTTAAGATCTATTTCTATTTTCTAAGATTTAAATAAGCATACATAAACATTATGGGATATTCCAAATAACCAATATTAACATTTTTTTATCAACATCATTTGGTTTACTATTTTTATTGGAAATTCATTTTGTTGTTTCGATTTCCATTTCGGAAATCTTTCCAAAATAAAAACTCATCAAATTTGCTTGGTATT
Source organism: Diabrotica undecimpunctata (assembly GCF_040954645.1). Classification (NCBI taxonomy): domain Eukaryota; kingdom Metazoa; phylum Arthropoda; class Insecta; order Coleoptera; family Chrysomelidae; genus Diabrotica; species Diabrotica undecimpunctata. The sequence continues at coordinate 18,938,424 of NC_092811.1, read as the reverse complement.
AAAAAATGCTTCTGATTTAATATTATCTGCCTCATTCATAATAATTCAGACATATACAATACATTTCAAAGTATATGAATTTAAAATATATTTTCGATATTTTTGAATTGCGTTCCTGGGACGACTTTATTCAAATTGATAGTGAAAATTATTAAATTGTCTTTCGGAACATAAAAAAATAATTAAGTTTATTTCTCGTAACTCTCAATCTCTATGTCAATATAAAATTGCCACTAACCTGAGAATCTCTATAACAATAAACCTCTGGGTCAATATTAAACGTCATTAACCTGAAGATATACCTTATTTATATTTCAAAAACGCTCACGATTCCTCTACAACCTTTTGAAGGTCCCTGTGGAGGAGACAAGTAGTTTATATGGCATACAAATCGGCTACAGCTAACGAAGGCTCCACTTAATTTTGGATACTACAATCTATATCTCAACGAAGAATCGAATAATTTGGTACATACTATGGTCCACAAAATAATTCCCAATACAATTCTCAAAATGATCCTCAAAAATGATGATGAATATGATTCTCAACAAATATGGTCGATTGTTACGATCTTTCTTTATTTATTTTGTTAGTTTTTAAAGATCTTTAAACATTCCTTAAGTCATCTGATTGGGATTATTTAGATCTATGTAGCGACAGTCCTTTTGTCTCCTTTTCATTTCAATTCCACCAGTTGAAACGAAATCGTGACAGAGGCATCGCTTTGGTAGCACTTTTCTCTTTTTGCGATTCGTTGACTGGGCATAATAGTGTTATACCTTGAGATTGGGCAGCACAGCAGTAGTAGCCTAAATATTGGATGGTGAGTTAGTTATTGTGCAGCTAACTGGTAATCTGTCGATTGAGAATTGTATAGATGTGTGCGTATTTTATGTTTGGATATGTGTATGTAAGTGTATGTCATATTCAATCACGAAATCTATAGTTACTGATATAGCTATAGCTTCCATTTTATGTTTTTAGATAATCCACAAGTGTTTATCTGGTTATAGCTTACTCATATCTGTCCTATATTCCTATAATCCCATAGTATGTTACCTATTAACTATTGGGACGCGCCATGTTCAGGATGATTATCAAATGACTCACAAACTTAGATCGATACATCATTAGTTATAAAATAAAGCAACAACCAAACTTAAATGTTAAGCAAATAAAATATCTTATTCGAAAACAACCCAATTTTTACTAAGTGCAACTAAAAAAAGAAAGAGAAAATTATACAACGATAATAACCTAATTAACGCATTGATCAATAATAAAACTAAATATTATTTTCTAGGCGATGTGTCACATTTCAAATATGAACATTTATGTGTAATCAAAAACGGTTATTGTGTATTCGAACATGAATGTCCGCACTTAATAGAAGGAGAATTCCGCAACTTATGTCCTCAACAGAAATCCCAAGGTGCCCTTTGTTGTGAAGGATGTAAGTAGGAAAATAAAAAAGATATTTCTTTCGTCGTCATTATTACTAATTCTTTTTTATTAACCACTTATTTTTTATCACTAACTACTTCGTTTCATGTCCTTGTTCACTCTATTTAATAGGCTTTTATAAAGTTAGGTGAATAAAATCTTCTAGTGAAAAATCCATTTTTAAGTATTTACTAATATTTTCTTTATTTAATAATGTGCTGAAGCTATTTTCTTGTGACATCTTAATGCAACTACTATTTGTGTTGGGAATAAGCTTCAATTTAAGTTTAAAATAAGATTATTTTCCACATTTCGATTTCCACTTCACAAATCGTTCTCAAAATACAAAACATTAAACAAATTTTGTTATTTGTTACTCTGTGAAAAATTCTTCAGACATGTATTATACATTTTAAAGCAGAGGACTTTAAAATGATATTGCCAATATTGCTGAGTTGCGTTCCTGGGACGATTGTTCCTTTATTTTAAGATAGTTCATTTAATTACATAATATCAACTTTAACATGAGAATATCCGTCAGAAAAAGCATAGAATGTCATTCGTCTTCAAAAAGACTACCACTTGCAATGATGACAGTTTTCCTCGTATTATTTCTTGTGAATGCTGCAAGATTCCGTTCTATTTTGTTCCAAGTTGTTCGGTTCCATTCACTTCGGATGATCTTCATGGGCGGTATAACTTTGACGTCCTTCTCTTCTCTTCTCAACTCTTAGGTGCCTAGAGATAAGATTAATACTATTATAAGAATTAATATTAAACTCAACAATCTTCCGGGTTGAACCGCGTCCATAATCATTGCGCCGAACTTTTATGTCTCCTTCAGGATGTACGAGGGCTCAGTCCCACCAGCTTTCAGACACTACTACATTGATGACTATTCAATGCTATAATGCTACTGGGAACAGAGGACGGTTCATTTATACCGTCGATGGTGATGTGGTTTGGGTGGAGGTTGGCGTGGGGGTTAGCGTGAGGATTGGCGCGGGATTTCTGATAGTAGGATTTGGATTGGTGGGTAAAGCGGACGATATTTTCTTTATGAGAGGTCTCTATGTCGAAGGTAACCGTATGTCGTTATCTCTTCCATTGAGACAATAATCTTTTTCCAATCTTACTCTTATCCTTATCACTGAGCTTCATTACTTGTACAGTGAAATGTACAGTGTACAATAGTTACACTATTTCTTTATATTAATTGGCTTTTTTTTATATAAATTAAGCATATCTGAGCTAAGTTGTGGTTGTTTTTTACATTTTGAACATTTTAAACAAACTAATTTCGCGTTTTCTTGCTCACAGAATTATGATAAAACATTCTGATTTTATTGCTAATAATATTTTTTATTGTAGATCCAGCAACGGAAAAACTGAGTTGCGCTGAATCACACAACATCTGTAGACCAGAAAAACAATGTCCAACCAACTTAAACATTGGTAGAAAGGAATGCCCGCATGGAGAAGTGTGCTGTGTTTTAGTATGACATTTAAATCAATATAACCATGTTTATAACTTTTAAAAATAAAAATTAGTTGTCTAGTACTTATCTTGTTTACTTTATTTTAAATAATTAATGCTAAAATAATTACATATTATATTAGTTGTCAGGTTCTCAGAACTTTTGAATAATAAATTTTTTCTTTAATCTACATTCCTAATATAATAATTTTACTGACAAATTTTTTATCTACTTGAACATAGATAAAAAATTTTATATTTATGTAAATAACGTTGATAAAAACTATATTATTTAGTTTTTCCATGTACTTTTCAGTACATTTAATAAAATTACGATACAGTACATAGAAAGAGAGAGCGTAAACCCCGGAAGAGAAAGTTTCTTCAAGTTCTCGAGATACCAATAAATACGTGTATCTGGGAATAAGTAAAGTAAAGGTATTAGTGTATTTATTAAATACACCTGAAATTGTACTGAAACTAAAACTCTTTTTGAACGTGCAACGTAAACTTTTCTGAACATTCTGGAAGATCCTAACACTAAATGATTACACTGTTATAACATTTTGAACAACTATTTTTTAGCTATTTTGGAAACTGCATTAGTCGCTATAGACTTCAAATCGTAGATCTACAAAAAGAACTTAAGCAGAATGTAAAAAATTACATTGTAGTTGCTTTTTGTTCTTCTTCTTTCTTTATTTTAGAAGAATTACATATTTTCATCTACCTGCATCAATGTTCAAAATTATCGCTCCATCTTTTTCGGTGTCGGCCTATACTTGTTGACAATTTATCTCAAGTCGTTCTCACCATTTTTCTTTCTTTTATTCTGCTAATATAATTGTTCCACTATTTTCTCTTCTTTCTTTCTTGATGCTACCTACCAGATGATTATCAGTGAAAGACGTCTATCAAGTAGTTGAAACTGTTCCCAAAATGAGGTCAAATGACCCTTAAATTATATAGTCTGAGTAACGAACATAATTATTAACACAATAGGCCGATGATAAATAATTACATTATTTAAGTAAACGTACAATTTTCCAGCTCGAAAATGGGAACCTTACTCCCTGAGAGGTTGAGTTGATGTTGTTTTTCTTCGTAGCTCTATCATTCCAATTCGGAGATATTGCATTTACGTCTCCTATAATTATTGAATGTCAGCTATGTTTAGAAGTGCGTTCAAGTCGACATCTATTAGGGGATTCTGTAGTTTTATATAGGTAATCCTGAATTCTCCTTGCCTCATTTGCACTCTGTTGTAGCTTTTTTAGTATTTAGCTGTGGCGTTAGGATTCTGGTATGTGTAATCCCTTTCCTGATTAGAATATCTGTGCTTTACATGATCTTCCCTGATCTTCCTGTGTTGTCGTTCGTCTAGATGTCGTAGCCAGGAAACTTTGGGTTAAAGATTTTCGTAAGCTTAGTTTGCCCTATTAGCGTGCCTTAGTGCAGCGCTAACTTTATGTCTGCAATCGCCTTGGATACTATTCTAGTAATCAATTCTTTAATGAGTACTCTAATCCATCCTGCTCTTTGTTGGAGATAAAGATTGTATTATTCTCCCCCTATTGGTTGATTCTTATAACTTGTGCGTATGATGGTCCGGTTGCCTGTTGTTGTGTTGTCCTTGGTAGGGCTTGTTGCTTCTAAGTGTCTTTCCCAGTTAGGGCATTTAAGGCATTTTCGGAAATTAGCGTGATGTTGGCCCTAGCAATTTTAAATACAATGTTGTTGCTGTGGTGGGTAGGGTGACATTATATCGATAGCAAAAATCAAAAATAAAAATAACAACATAATTATTATAAGTCACCTTCAGCTAATTAATTCTTAATCTAAACACAGGAAATTCATGTAATTATAAAAACTTGATCTGATAAAAATATTAGTTTATATTAGTGAGTTTTAAAAATAGAGGTGGGAACCAATGTTCCAAAAATAGGTCAGTAAATATTAAATAATTTAGTAATTAAATTAATATTAAATATATAATATTTTTGTTACATATATTTTTAACAATTCCTCTACCTAACGGATATAAACACTATCAAAACTGTTCTTCCAGATCAGCTGTGTATATAATGTATGCAATATAAAGTTATAAATCTAAAGTTTACTCTCTTGTATTCCTAAATTCTATCGCTCTGGTTACACAACTCGGGATATTCAGTCGCACGCATTAATATGCGTTATAAATCTTAGTATAACGCGTTGCAAGATATAGTAGACAATCCTCTCGTGTTGCAGATAAAGCGAAGTGGTATATTAACCAAGGCATGTATCTGCATCTATAGAGTAGGAAGAGCAAGTCAAGTTCCATAGCACTAAGGTCATAATTGATCCATTAGGTATCCTCCCAGGGAGCTATCGTCCTTAGCTCATTGTTCGTTCTGCCATTTCTAGGAAGGTGGACAAATCGTCAGGGAACATCTCCCTTATGTGGGCAGGTGTAGGCTGTTACTAGTTTTTAATCTATATTTTTGTTCATACTAAATAAATAATTGTTTTCTTACTAAAAAATAATATTAACAAAAAAAAAACAGTATGATAAAACAAAAATTGTTTACTCCTAGTTAGAAAATAAATTAAACACAATCTATTTATTCTAGGTTAAAAAAAGAGAAAAACAAAAAAGATATATCTGCAAGAACGTTCTTTTCATCGTACACCAGACAGTGTCCCATTAGCCAGGCTATGGCAGGTGCTAGAAGACAAGAATATTCCACCGATTTACATTAATGCTGTAAGGGAGTTGTACGATGATATGACGAGTGTAATAAAGATTGGACAAAAAGTGACAAAAAAAAAAGTGACCAAAGGACTTCGCCAAGGCTACTGCATTGCACCTACACTCTTTAAGATTTATTTGGAGGGGGTTTTGGATATTTGGAAAAGAAAATGTGAACCTATGGGTGTTAAAATTGGAGACCATACACTGTACAGCTTGCATTTTGCTGATGATCAAGTAATACTTGCAGAAGATCAAGATGATATCTACTACATGTTACGAAAAAAAGATGAAGAATATACTAAGTGGGGCTTATCAATTAATCCATCAAAAACAGAGTACGTAGTAGTGGGAGGTGAAGGAAAGCACTTAGAACTAGGAAGCAAACAAATTCAAAATACTGATAGGTATAAATATCTCGGTGTAAACATTACAAACAATGGTTGGAATACAAAAGAAATAGCTACTAGAATTGGTCAAGGAAATTCAGCAATACGTCAACTGAATAGTATACTTTGGAATAACCACATCACCCGAAACACAAAAATTAGGATATACAAAAGTATCATAGAAAGCATTGCTACATATGGTTCAGAGCTTTGGGTAATAAATAAAAATGACGCATCCAAAATAAAAGCAATGGAAATGAATTATTGGAGAAGATGTTGCCAACTCACTAGAAGAGATAAGGAATACTGAAATCAGAGAGCGTATGGGCATAGGCATTGACGTACTGGAAACTATAGAATTCAAAAGGCTGAAATGGTATGGCCATGTAGAAAGGATGAATGATCAACGATGGCCAAAGAGAATGTTACAGTGGATCCCCACCAACCGCAGGAAAAAGGGAAGACCAAGAAGATCGTGGAGACAAGAAGTAAAAGGTGCAATGGAAGATAGGGGTCTACAAGTAGATGACTGGAACGATCGCAAGCGTTGAAAACTAGGTTGCGAGAAACGGCGGTAGCTGTAATAAACTCGTTATATATATATACATAAACATATTGTAATAAACGTTGTACCAGTGCCAATGGCACATAGTTGCCGAGACACTTTAATTTAAAATAGAAAAAAAAAGAACACTAACTTCTTTGGGGGCTGCTTTGATCGGTTAATTAAGTTTCGCTTGAAATAATAAAAACTACATGGATCATTGTATTAGAAATAAGATATTTCATATTTCAAATATATCATTTATTCACATTTCTCTCTACGACAATAGGTTCAAATAACGGATTATACGTTATAGTAATTATAATATAGTAATTCTACTATATCTTTGATCCAAGAATGTCTCTAACAAATTGATATATTTTTCAAGAAAACCACACAAAACGCAGTTGGCAGGATTTTTATAGTTATACTTCATTTCAGATGTCCGTGCAGTAAAGAAATGTGCAATCTCTGAAATCCAGTATTTAATAGGCTCTATAGTAATAGGGCTACTATAAGTCTCCTAGATAATAGTTAATGAACTTATAAGTGTAAAACGTACATGGGCGAGCAAATGGGTTTCACAACATTTGTAAAAGTTACATATGAAGAAGTATCTCTTTTTTGATTTTTAGCAAATTTTATATATTATGTATATAATTAATTGAAAAATGTAATTTGCTATTTAAGTAATACAAAGGTCAGTTTTTTAAGGAAAAAAAAATATTTTATCGACAGTTTCACAACAATTAGTTTACTTTTTTAAGATTAAAATCTTTGTCAATGTGTAATAATTTTATTTTGTACATAATTGTAATAATTTCGGAAATTTTTATTAAAAGTAAAAGAAATAATACATATTGCTGTAATAAAAATTTCAAATAATACTAAATAGCTAAAAGATTAATTATATAAGAAGTATCACGTTATGCATAATCTGTGTTGACTTATACTTCATCCGTGAAGGTGTTTTCAGCAGTCACGTTCATAAATAATGGTTCCACCAAGATATCTAGTATCTTGTGCAAGTCCCACATTTTTTTCTTTTTCTTTTATCACATGTTTAATGCATTTGTTTCAGTTTAAGGCAGTGACATTGTGTAAAGCATGTTTAAAAATTCTTTAACCAGTGCAAGTTTGTAAGTGGTGTTGTTTCTTGCACGTCCCCTTTTACTTGGACCCAAATCAACTCTATAGGATTTAATTTACAGTGATAAGGCAGCAATCTGAGTACTGTAATCTTAAGTTTTTTGGCCATTTCGTCTACGAAATGCATTCTTGATGATTGTGAAGGTATGTGTTGCCTAGCGAATTGCAACAGCTCCAATTTTAGAAGGTCTTCTCCAAAGGATATATTTTTATTAATTAACTACTGTCGAATATTCTCTTTCTTCCACGCTGTTGTAGGAAACTGTGATAATCGAACCTTCTGGTATATATTTCAGCATTTTTTTTTAAATATTTTTCAAACACATCGGCGTTTATATCCTCGTGGTAGTCGCCCGTTTTTTTGGATTCAAATAGGAGCAACCCTTCTTTAAGAAAATCCTTATAACTCCCAATGTGGGTAATTATTAGCCTTCTCACTTTTCCCAACGGTGCTTTAATACCTGTGGAGAATCACTTCAACACAGCTTGGCGGTTGTTTTTACCATTTTTGTCTTGCCATACCTTGGAAACCGTATGGTCTTCCTTTATCTATGTCTTATTTAAATAATATATTCTTCGGTTTTTTTCTCTGAGAAATAGATACTGCTTTCTCTAAGAAACGATTTCCGAACTGTCCATTAACATTGATTTTCTGTTAATGGTTTTCCACGAAAAATTTAATTCGTAAAGTATGATCTACAGTAGAATTCTACTGATGCCCAGTACAACACCATCTTGCAATGAGGCATGAATTTTTGAAATTGTTGTAATTTACTTGGCAAAATAATTAGAATGAACCTTTCTTTAAATTACACTTTTAACATGTTCATCAATTTCCAGTGGTTGTCTCCCTGATTTTACAACGGGATTCGTGATGACCCCTTTCTTGTCTTCCTTTCTTAAATTATAATTTCACCTCTTGGAACATATCCTGTGTACTTTGCGCACATCTCCACAACACTGTCTATAGAGCACGTAGGATTGTCGTGTTGTAATGCTTTGACAACATTTAATATGATAATCTTTTCGTTGGCCGAGAACGCAGTAAGCTTTAGCCATTTTGCTGGAGAAAAATCCGCCATGACGCCGTTACTAAAATCTACCAACGTACCAACTAGTATTTGAGATTTCCAAAGATTCAAAATATATATATGGGTACGGTGTTTACAACATTTGGAAGTTGTCTACTTTAAAAGTAATTAAATAATTACATTAGAAAGTGATTAAATAATTGGTCCTGCACATTAAATACAAATTTTAAAAATGAGTTCCATGAAAATTATAATAAAGACGTAATAAAACATTATATCGGATTATATTAAATATATATATATATATATATATATATATATATATATATATATATATATATATATATATATATATATATATATATATATATATATATATATATATATAATATGTATATATTTATTATTATACATAAAAAATTATGTAAGATTTAATAGATCCTAGCTGAAAACCCAAAGAATGTTGAAATAGTGCACTATTGGAATATAGCCGCAGATACATACCTTTACTGCACGGACATCTGAAATGAAGTATAGTCGATTTTAAACCTGAATTTTAATACCTGAAACCGGCACCTTAATAAAAAATCTAAGCAAATTCAAAGTGTTTATGACCGTCAATTACTGAAGTCAATCAAATACCTTGAAAACTCCTGTACATGCATTATCATTTTGGGGTAAACGAACTCAGCGAACTCGATGAATGACTAGGGAAAATAAACAGGTGAAAAATACTACTAGTTGATTTACGTTACTCGATATCTTGAACAAAAATCTTTATTTGTGATTTTATCAACCTCACGATCTTAAGGGACACTTATACCTTGCGTGTTAGACCTAGAGATAGGGGTAATGTAATTATTTATACACCGATATAACATAGGCTTAAGCGATGGTTTTAAAACGAAGCGGTTTTTCGAAGAATTATTAAAATTTACCTTGTCGATCATTAAATTGGGTAAGTGAAAAAAAATTTCATACCAAAAGTAAAGGATTATATTATGTATATAGTTAACTCAACAGGAGCATTTATTCTGAAGTACGATATTTCGCATAGTTTCTGATAAATTTGTTTTACCTAACAAAAATATTTGGAGAAAAACTGTGGACTTAGAATAGGTAAATAAAAAATATTTCATAACGGTGATTTTATAACTATAGTAGAAGTCATAGTCAGAATGCAGTGCAGGTAAGATAAGCAATGTATTTCTTACAGGAGAACAGCAGACCACGTTGCCGGTTTGCCCCGAGCGGCGCATCACAACCGAATTTAAGAATCATAGCACTGGAATATACACGCACACAACGATTGTCTACGGTTGTATAAAAGGCTATCATTATTGTTTTAACTAAAGCATGGTTCAATCATCCATGTATAAATAAGAGAGTTACATTGTCGAACTAAACAATAACATGGAGAGAAGTACTATAAAAGAATATTGTCGATAGCTTATTTATATTTATCAATTTGTAAAGAGCTTTTGTTCTAAACACATTCTTTGGACAATACAGATCATTATAAAGTCATTAGGAAAAGCGATTCAGTTTTAATCCCCATTGTCCACGCAAAGCAAACATGTCTCTTTGTCGATTTGGGTACTGGCCATTAGACCAAAAACTTGTTGGCAAAAACTATGAAAGTTCAGTTCTGTTTCATTTTCAAGCGGAAAAAGTAGCTGCATCATGGAGCCGTTGCCAGTGTCTGTCGTGAATTTCAAATAGAGTATGACTCTTAGTGTGCAAGTAAAAGCTGTGATGTTAAATGTATTGAACTATCACCTGAACTTAAAAAATGGTAACAGCTTGACTACTATTGTGGAAAAAGTTTCAAAAATATGCGGTGTGAGTGCTCGCAAAATTTATGACATCCGCGAAGAGTCGCAAGGCGAACTGAAACCGGTACAAAAAAGGAAGAAAAACAGTTTCCAGTCCAATTCACGTAAGAATACTTATAATGAGGGAGTGAAATCTCGAATAAGGAAAATTGTGCATGATTTTTTTTTTTTGGAAAATATACAACCAACCGTTAACAGCTTAATGAACAGAGTGCAATATGATGACGACCTACCAGTTTTTTCAAAAACCACATTTCATAGCCTACTGAATGACATGGGTTTTGAATATGATAAAAGAGGTCAAGATTCGATAATGATGGAAAGAAAAGATATCATATCCTGGAGACACAAATACCTCAGACAAATAAAAACATTGAGAAAGAAGGATAATGTAAACCTTGCTTATACCGATGAGTCTTGAACTAACGTCGGTGCTTCAGGCAAAAAGGAATGTAGGGACACAACGATCAAGAATCCACGAGATTTTTTTATAAAAGGGCTCTCTACTGGACTGAAAGCTCCGACCCAAAAGAGGTCCTCAGTTTGTTCTACATCATTCTGGAAGCGAAACTGGTTTTGCGGCATGTGCCGAATTAGCTTTCTTATCCAAGAAGGAAACCGCTGATTACCATGACGAAATGGACGGGGATGTATTTATGAAGAATGGTTTGAGAAGACGTTAATTTAAATCTTGCCGAGAGACAAAGAAAACGTTGTAGTTTTGGATAACGCGTCATACCACTCCCGCAAATTTGATTTCCCGAAAAAATTGTGAAACAAAAGGCAAATCAAGCATTGGCTAATCGCAAAGAACATTTTCTTCGAGGAAGATTACCTAAAAGGTGAAATCCTGGATACTGCGGCCGCATTTGGAGACGAGTACGACAAGTACAAAATTGACATAATTGCTGATACAAAATGTTATTGAACATTGATTTCGCGGGCGTAACTGACATTCAAAATCGACGATCGCTTCAAGCATTGTTTGTGAGAGAACGGTTCATTCCACATAAAAAGTTATTATAAACATTTTTGTTTAAAATTATTTTAGCTACAATTTAGGGGGAAACCCGGGGGTAAACGTGGTAAACTTGTTTTGCATCATTTTTGGGGTGCCAAAATTAATATTCTCTGCGAAATTTAGCTTGTTCGTATGATTTTTAAAAGTTCAGTGGCATTTTCGTCTCTGACGACTGGAGTAATGATCTATTTTCTGAATGTATATGATAGTAAAGAAACTATTTTTAAAATTAAAAGTTAATGTTCAAGAAAAAAGCTAAAATCTGATATGTCGTAAATATTAATTCGCCGATCGATCTTAAAAACACTCCTCACAATATCATTCAATTTTACAGACGTAAAAACATTATATATGTCATATCTCTGGTAACAAATCTTTGCAAAATATTTACAAGCAGAGTTGTAATTAATCAAAATGTCGTCGTAACACGTCTGTGTTTAAGTGGCGTGGCTGAGAGCTGTTTTCTATTCAAGTTAAGGTTGTAAATGAAATATATGATGCGTGTATATACTTGACGAATCCAAGGTTTGTTAAAAAATGAGATGTGGAATATTTTCGGAATAGATTAGGGTAGGAACATTACAGAAATTGTACATAATTAAAATAAAAAAAAATGTAGGAAATAAATATTTCCAAAATTGTATATAAACGCGACTTAAATGTTATTTTTAATCTTCTCCCAGTAAAAGCAAAACAGACTTCCAACTACCTTGGAAATATTTGCAATTAAATCGCTGTCAGCTTCAATAAGAAAAAAAAAATAAATATCAATAACAATTGAATTCTTGAAGATTTGTCTACAGAGTACAGAGCCTATCCGTTTTGGATGTTGGCGACCATCCTGCGGCTCTGAAAACATTTGTGGTTGTTGTTTTGAACCAGGAAATCCTTCTCCTTCCTGGTCCTTGTTTTCGTTCTAATTTTTCTATTACAATTTATTGCAGCAACCCATATTTTTCGTTGTTTCTCATGGTGTGATCGAGGTATTCTATTTTGGCTGTTTTATTGTGGTTAATACCAATGCAACTTTTTGCGTTCTTAATAAAACGTCCTGCTTAGTAATGTGGTCGGTATAGGATGTATTCAGGATAAGATTAGTCCTTCCCCTCTTCGTATCTTTTGAACGGTTATATTTATAATAGTGAAATTTGGAGAGAGGTAATAAACAGAACTAGGCTTCTCAACTAGTCATAACAGGTGACGACGTAGTAGTGACAGATGACGTTACAACGTCACTGTGACAGATAATTTAAAATAGGACCTTATGGCAAGTAATACTTCGTTTGAAAGGTATTAAAATACCTATTTAACCATACTAATTTTATTTGAGTTTAAGCTCATTTTGACGAATAAATTAAATAAATACTAAAATAGTTTTGCATTGAATTAGTAAATATTAAAACCTCCACCTCTGGTTACTTGTCAAAAAGTTGACGTTTTTCAATTCTCCAATTGTTTGTACGTCAATGTCAACTTTTTTGACAATCAACCAGCGGCGGACGTTAGAATATTTAATAGTTAAATGCGAAACTACACTTATTTTAATATACATATTCAATCATACTAATTTTGTTTGGATTTAAGATGATTTTGAGGAATAAATTAAATCATCATCCATCATCATATAACGGGGGTCCTACGGCGATTGCCGCTTCCCGCATTTCAGCCTCCATCTTTTCCTATCTCTCCAATCTCCCTCTTCTAAGCCTTTAGATTGCATTGTTTTTGTAATTTCTCTTCTCCAGGAATTTGGTGGTCTTCCCCTTTCTGGCGGAACATACATTAAGGCTTTCTTTGGCCACCGCTTCTCCTCCATTCTCATCACGTGACCATACCATTGTAATTGCCTTCCTTGTATTCTATCTGAAAGAGTATCTCTAATTCCTGTACGGTTTCGTATTTCCTCATTCCTGATTCTTTCCATTCTCGATACTCGACATGACCTTCTAAGATAATCCATTTCCACAACGTCTACTTTATCTCGTTCATTCTTTGTCATCGTCCAACATTCGGCACCATATGTGGTAATTGGTTCTACAATTGCTCTGTATACGCGAAGTTTGGTATGCATCTTTATTTTTAGACCACAGTAATGAATTCAGTATTCGGATGCATTTTTTCCCTTGGGTTATTCGGTTTTGTACTCTGCCATCTGCTGATATGATGCTTCCTAGATATTTATACTGGTTGCAGCCTTTTATGACTGCGTTTTCAAGCCTCAGATCTGTGGTATTTCCTCCAATTTTTAAATATTCTGTTTTGCTTGTGTTTACAGTAAGCCCCCCTTTGGCATATTCCTTAAATAATTTTCGATTTATATAATTTATATCTTCCTCATCGGTTGCAACCACCACCTGATCATCTGCAAACAACAATGTATACAGAGTTTCTTGTCCCACTTCGATGCCCATAAATCTACATTTATTTCTCCAATTCCTCAATGCTTCTTGGACGTATATTTTAAAGAGTGTCGGTGACAAACAGCATCCTTGCTTTAGTGACTTTAAATTCATTTGAGGTTCTGGTTCAAATTTTTACACAACTAACTGCATTTTCGTACAATTTATATATCGCTCGGATATACGTCGAATCCAATCCGGACCTTTCGAGGACCTCAAACATTTTCTTTAACGGGACACTTCTTTAAGGCAGGATCTCCCGGTACGAAAGCCGCTTTGTTCTTCAATATCTTGTTAATAAATTAAATACATAATAAAATTCTAATTTGGCATTTAATTAATATAAATTCTAACGTCAGCCTTTGGTTATTTGTCAAAAAAGTTGACGTTTGTCAATTCTCTAGTTATTTTTAGTTTGCAAACTCGTTTATACCTGAATATTTAGTTTTTATTTCTGCTTAGTTTAGTCAATTCAAGTTTAGTCAAGTTGTTCTTGTTAGTTTTTAGTGTCAGTTTTTCTTAGTTAATATTTAGTTTAATTATTGTTTAACGAGACGTTTAAATTTTTACAAATGCAGAATGGTACGTACTGTAGCCGACAAAGTAGCAGCTGTCTTAATAATTGGTGAATGTGGAAATAATTTCCATGCATCGGAACGTCTTTTTAACGAGACGTACTTTGATCTCCCTACATCGAGAGCTTATTTAATAAAGTTTCTTCGGAAGTTTAAACAAACAGGTAATGTTCAAGATCTGGTCGACCAACAATTAGTGATGACAAAAAAATGACATAATTTCAGAAATGGTAGTGAATTCTACTTTTTCTACAGCCCAAGTTGCATTTATCTATGTAATTAGTCAAAGGACAGTGGACCGAGGGTTAGCTGAAAACAAATTTCATCCATACAAATTAAAAAATGTGCACCAAATTTCAGATGATAACCTCGTCCAAAGGTTAGAATTCTGTGAAAATGTCCAATAAAATTAACCAACAGCCCGATTACATAAAAACAATTTATTTTAGTGACTAAAGTACTTTTTCTCTCAATGGAAATGTTAACACACACAATGTGAGGTATTGGAGTGACACAAATCCTCACGTCTTTCAGGCATTTTGGGAAACTACATAGTTGGGCCTGTTTTCTCAATACTAACTAAACCGGTGAAGTGTATCTGAAGATGTTACAAAATGAAATTGATCCGTTAATACATGAAATTCTGTTGGATAATCCAGATTAATTCGGCAACTTGGAAATAACGTTTCAACACGATAGTGATCCTGCACACCATTATGGTGCAGTAACAGGTTATCTAGATGAGGAATATCATCTATGTAACGATAGGTTCCATATGCTATAATATGGAATCTACTTGAAAATGTACAAATGTGTCTTATACAAAGTCCATGATATCATGACAATGATTTTATCCACTCCATCACTTTGGGAATCATTCCAAACTATGTAGTAATTTAAAACAACTAATTCTAATCTACGGTATTTCTGTTCGTTATCTTGTAATTGTTTATATTTCCAATTATTCTTCGTTCATAAAATGTTGAGAGCACGAAATGTGCCTCAAACTCATAAAACGGTCGTAAACCATAGGCGTTCCTGAGGTGTTTATTCAATAAATAATAATATAATATTTTTTAATACTGTTATATATATATATATATATATATATATATATATATATATATAATATTAATAATATTTTAATACTAATATATTTAGAACAAAAACAATTAAAACTTTCACGGCTAATGTTATGTAATTATATTATATTAATAAAAATAAGAATTTAACCATTAACAATTTTGTAAATACGAATACCTTATCTCTTTGGATATTTCAATATTAATCTTCGCGTTTAATCACTTTACTAGAAAACCTGGAATTCATATCCGAAGGTACTATTCGTTGCAAGATAATTAGGATGGAATTCCCCAGATTTTTAATAATGGGTATGCTTTGGTCACGTGCCTCGTTTGTTCAGTTTATATTCGAAACATAACTTAAAAGGGTGAAGTTATTACGAACGAAAACAATTTTTTTGTTTAGTATGTTTTTGATCGCATGTAATTTACGGCTCGTCGGTGTGTCCGCGTCTACGGCAGTAATTAGCGTCTCGAATATTTTTTTTGCGAATTATATGCAGTGCGTGAGTGATTTTTTATTCCATATACCTACGAACATATACATACCTTTCGCTCGTGCTCGTTTTGTTGGATTGTTTGTGATGGCTTCATCATCAACATCATCAAGTGTTACACCGGTACTGTTGCGTACAGTCAGTAAGTCAGTTGATCCTATTTATTTTGAATTTGAATAGTTTTCTAATCGTAATTATATAAGGTAAGTAATAATAGTTGTAATCGTACGGTATTAAAGGGGAAAGGCGCAAAATGTCGCCTGTCAAAATGTTCAATGTGTTTTAAATGTATCCATTTTTTTTTCAAATCCTGAGAAAAATAAACAGCATTTTTGAAAAATTTAAAGGCAGAATAAAATATTTTTTAGAATGAATAAAAAGTTTCTTTTGCATGCAATATTTTCAATTAAAAATTATCCTATATTTTCTCTTTTATTTTCACCCCTGTTACATAACATATTAAAATAAACATTGTAGAAGTTTTCAGGGACTTTCTGCCCTGAGTAATAATGTAATCTTTCATTCTGCGTTTAAATTTTTCAAAAATATTTATTAGTTTTCTCCGGATTCGAAAATAATGGATACATTTAAAACACATTGGAAATTTTGCCAGGCGACATTTGGCGCCTTTTTCCTTAATTAAATAAATGTATCTTTTACAAATGGCAAGAAACTTTTTATTTTTGAATAAAATAAATAAGTTTTATTAAAAAATACAATTTACATAAGTACAATTTAAACAATATATTTATTTAGTTCAAATAAATGTTTCAATCATATACTCTACGACACTGGTCGTTCATCTCTAACCATTCAAAATACTCCCGTAATAGGATTATAAGGTATTGTATTCCTTCAGATATAAGGTGGGTTAGTCGAAAACGTCTTGAAGCGTCAGTTTTAGGTTGGTTTTTACTATTATATCGTATTACCTATCCTCTCTGTATTTCAGTTTTCTAATTAGGGTTAAACTTGTAATTAGCTATCAACAAATTGTGAACCGACTGTAGTATTGTAATAATTGTTAAATAAATCACATAATAATCATTAGAACAACAAATAATAAATGTATACAACAAAGAATTACATTAAAGACGATAGATTGCGATCTTGAAAACGGATAACGCAATCAACTGTACTAAAATAAATTTTGAGAAACTGATAAGTACGAAAATATATTTAAATCAGATCTAAAATGTTCAGCTTGTAACTTATTATACATATACAATACACGTTTTAAATAAAAACGTATTTTTAAAACTATTTTCAATGTGAAAAGTGAAATTAAAAACTGAAATGCAAAATCTTACTACAAGTTAAATAATCTCGGCATTATTGGAAATAAAATATCTACTACAAGCCCATGGGACATTTTTAGGGAGTTATTTGACCCAACATGAATCACCTATAAATCAATACTACAATATATTATTAACAACTTTATCGCCCATTCTTATCGGTACTCAAAGCACGGGGGTTCAAAATAATGGTTGTACCTTAGATTTCTCACCCTTGTGTTAGCCGAATGAGTCTAGCTTAGGTCCCAATCTATTGGCAATTATTCTCATAAAGAGTTTTTAAAGCTTTTATGACGCATTCGTCTCCTAGTTTTATCATTTCACTTACAATGTTGTATTTAGAGTGTTTTGTTGTTCTTTATACCTTTTACCGCTAATTTAATTTCCTCTTCGGTTATATTTGGAAGTTCCTCTGATCTTTAATTTTGTGTTGCTGCGATTTCTACATCTGAAATGTGAGCATCTTGACTGTATAATGTTCTATAAGACTCTCTGATGATTTTTAGGATTTCTTGATTCCTTATTCTCAGGTCCAAGTACAAATTTCGAATCCTCCTACTTGTGGCATATTCTGGTTTTTAGGTACTCCATCTGCTGCTTACAATAATCCGGTACCAAATTCGTTACGGGTAGGATGTCCACTGTAGTAAATATTGCAGTTAGTTTTTTCCAGGATGCCTGAGCTAGTCCACCTCATTTGCTGTAAAGATTGATCCAGATTGATTTTTTGTATGAGCAGAGCCGTGGCTACAGGCCGATAAAGGCTTCTTACGTTCCACGTGCAAATTTTTAAATCATTATCCTTATTTCGTTTGCGAGTTCGTCGTAGGTTAGACTTTTTTTCGGAAAGCCATTTCACCCGCTTCCGTCAGTTTCCGAGCCAACTTTCCACCCGGGTTAGATACCGTATCTCCAGTTGGGTTGTTTGATTTACAGGGGACACCAGCGTGAAGGTGAGAGTCGGATTTGATTAGAGGCTAATTGAAGTAAACTGGAATCAACTCCATGTTTTTGCATTTTACCCCTTTTTCCTCCGTAATAATTGATAAAAAATAATAAATTTGCATATTTTTCATTATTTGTTATATATTTTATAGTTCTTATATATTTTAGCTGTTTTCTTTGTATACTTCTGTAATGTTTACATATTTCTATAACATTCCACTGTTTAAGGAAACGTTATTATAATAAAGTTTTACATACCTTTCAAGAAAAATAAGTTGACTCATACGTTTTTATTTGTCATTTTTGTATATTGTTAAAATAACGACGGTTTATTCAGTACAAATTTCACACTCCTGTGTGCATTTCGTTTAAAAAGAACTGCGAATTGGGATCTGCCATGTGCCTCCGACTGGCAATTTGTTAAATGGCTAAGAAACAGGCACACAATTTAATCGTCAAAGGGGAACAATTACCTTCTTCTTTGTTTACAGTTTCACCTCGTGGCGCTTTAATATGAACGCATCAGTTCCTAATTGATCACTTCGCTACAAGGCAAGTAATCAACGGTTTAAGATCGACACGGGACTTGTATAGATGTCTGAAGTACGACTAATTATCTGAATTGTCGGTTTCGAGATTACAAAGGGTTAAAATGGCCTAAAAGAGATGTATGTTGCATTAAAAACCTGAAAACTTTTTTTTATTAATTCATTAGGCTCACATACCTAGTTAACTAGAACTAATTAGGAGAAGCTAGTCAATAAAATTATTAGCTTAAAAATCCAAAGAAAATAAACAAACATAAAACACATAAAAGTGTATTTATTATGCTTTTTTATACGTAACTTTAAGAAGTTTGAGTTTATAGACCCAGTTAAATCATTATTAAAATCTATAAATGCAATATTCGTTTCTATAGTAAAAGCCACAGTTAGAATGTAGTGCAGGTAAGATAGGCAATGTATTTCTTACGGGAGAACGGCCGACCACTTTAACGGTTTGCCCCGAGCAGCGCATCAGGACCGGATTTAAGAATCATAGCACTGGAATATACGCGCACACAACAATTGCCTATGGCTTTATGAAAGACTATCATTATTGTTTTAACTAAAACATGATTCAATCATCGATGTATAAATAAGAGAGTTATTGTCATCATGGCGCCCAACTCGCTTTTCGACTACGACCACCGATGAGAAGCCGTGGTACACACAAGCCTATGAATCCATGCTAGATCCAAGAGGACAGAGGGGAGAGTTACCGGATGTTAGGACGTCAAAAGCCTAACATTCCGCCATCCAGGTTCTAGACACAGACCTGACGCCTTCTGTGTACCAGACGCCTGAAGCGAGCCAGTTTTCTTCAAAGCCTGAAGTCCTGGAAGCTATGGAAGTCCCGGAGTAGCTACAGTCACTGCCTGCCCTACCAGTATGTGGTCCACGTCACCACGGAGGCCTCGGGCAAACTTGCCTACGAAACACCGTGGATAAGCAGAAGGGAACCGGAGAGCTGAAAAGAGGACGAACCCGCCGAGGGAGCCTGGTGCATCGAAGGAGGATGGAACCTGCCTAGGATGGAGATGCTGTCACCACCACCTTCCTTTAGAATCAAGGTAACAGTGTTGCTTTAATAGTGCTTGTGTTTGCGAACATTTATAATCTTAAAACCTTTATAACTTTAACTTTTTCATATTTTCATTTTTGCAGATTGTTATTGACTATTACTTTTCATATTTTTAAAGCGTTTATTAACTATAACCTTTTTTATTTGCAAACTGTTTATCAATTGTACCTTTTACCTTTGCAAATAGTTTATTAATTATTACTTTTCCATGTGTATAAGTTGTGACTTTTCATTTTTGCAATTTGTTATTAATTGTACCGTTTCATTTTTGAAAATTGTTTATTGTATTTTTATCTATGTACACTTTTTCAATTCTTAATAAAATCTACCCATCTACAGAGTCTTCAAAGGGAGGGGGATGTCATCCTGGTGCCTTAGTCGTGGACTAATACGCACCCTGATGCGCATCGCCCCGCCTTTAAACATCCTTTTATATTTCTATTGGCTGAGAGATCCGAAAATGCCATATAAATATTAAAATACTTTTAAATATGCGCATTCTTCGGATCTTGGCATCAGTCGATAGACCACGGCCTTACCTAGAGCACGTCTGCTCTAGGAGGTCGCCGGTCGGGGCTCTGCTCCAATTTTGCTACTGCAAACCTCTGTAGGTAGTCTTCTTCCTGCTCCAAAAAGTTGTTTCATTTCCAACGATGATCCTACTGATAGCTCATATAAGAAAATGCACACCAAGACTTGGTAAAATACCATACATCCAGAAGTTAATATGGATAAATGCTTAGGGGTATTTCATACATTATACCTGAAGCCCCTAAGTAGAGCGTACAGCAAAGTGGATAATTTCATAGGTCCACTCATGCTGCGACGACATTATACTGTTGAACTAAACAATACCATGAAGAAAAATACTATAAAAAAAGTAAAATATATCAAAAACTCATTGTCGATCGCTTATCTATGTTTATCAATTTTCAATAGCTTTCATTGTAAATGCATTCTTTGGGAAATAAAGATCATTCAACAGTCATTAGGAGTAGCAAAACAAACATTTTCCTTTGTCTATTTGAGTACTGGCCATTAGACCAAAAACTTGTTGGCAAAAACTATAAAAGTTCAGCTCTATTTCATTTTCCTAAGCGGATGAAAGTACCTACATCATGGAACCGTTGATAGTATCTGTCGTGAATGTCAAATAGGGTATGGTTCTTAGTGTGCAAGTAAAACGTGTGGTGTTAAATGTATTGAAATATCATCTCAACTTAAAAAATAGTGACAACTTGACTATTACTGTGGAAAAAGTTTCGAAAATTGTCCATGATTTATTTTTTGAAAAACGTATCGCCAACTGTCGACAGCATAAAAAAGAGTAAAGGATGATGGGGACCTACCAGCTATTTCACAAATCACATTACGTAGGCTACTAAATGACATTCCCAAAAGTAACTCAGACAAATAAAAACATTGAGAAAAAGGATAATATAAACCTTGTTTATATCGATGAGTCTTGGACTAACGTCGGTGCTTCAGTTAAAATACACAACGACCAAGAAGGACATAACAATCAAGAATCCACAAGATGCCTTTATAAACTTGCTCTCAATTTGGACTGAAAGCTCCAACTCAAAGAGGCCCTTAGTTTGTTCTTCTTCATGCTGGAAACGAAACTGGTTTTGTGGCATGGGCCGAATTAACTTTCTTTTCCAAGAAGGGAACAGCTGATTATCACGACGAAATGAACGGGGATAATACATGAAGAATGATTTGAGAAGAAGTTAATTTCAAACTTGACAAAAGACAAAGAAAACCTTATCGTTTTAAATAAGGCGTCATACCACTCCCGCAAATTTGTTTTACCAAAAAAATTGTGGAACAAAAGGCAAATCAAGGATTGGCTAATCGAAAAGATCATTTTCTTCGAGGAAGGTTGTAGCATGCAGAAAATTCCTTAAAAACTATCTGATATTGAAGAATAAAAAATTTTCTAATACGCTCCTGAGCCAAGTATAAAATATTTCGCCGATTCTCTGTTTATTTGTAATGTAAAGTTAAAATTCCAAGTTCCAGTTATAGCTACGACTTTAAATATGGTTAGATTTATTTGAATGCGTTAGTTTTGGGATTTTAAAAAATGGGAATGATTCAAGGTTATTTTACGATATAATTTGAAGAGGTCTGACAATATTTTTGGGTTGTTCCGTTGCTTGGATCGATATGAGGGGTGGGACGCAAGACTGGAAGGCGGCCGGTATTGGAAAGGTCGAAGAGAAGCAGGTTTGAAATGTTTTCAATTGAGTACAGACGTGTTTAATTTGGTCGGAGAAAACCGGCTAATTTGTTAAAAAAAGTGATTTATACTCAAAGTAATGTCACTTCAGATAAGAGTAATCACTGTTTTTTCTTATATGCCGTCTCTCATGTGAGATATTTGTAAAACTGCGTTTGCAACAAATTTAAAAAATACCTACATTGTTCCAGTTTGTTTTTAAGAAGCAGATTTTCAAATCTTCTTAAGATTTTAGTCTCCCTACTTTCTGTCAATCATTTTTTCTTAGGTAGTGGGAATATAATTTTTTGCCTTGTTTTATAAATTTCAAATTATTATAAGCTTCATTGTATGGTTTGCAGAATTCTCTTGGGTTTATTGGCTGTTGTATTGGCTGTACTATGAACTTATTGTCTGTATAGAAGACTTTATTGGAGAATATTGTATAGAATATATGGAATAACATGCTCTAAATGACCTAACTGCAACTGGCAGGAGGACCTAATTATTTAATTATGAGACCACAGATAATTGGTACCAAGCAGCCATCGATGCCACGATGTCGTAAGTATCTTCCAAATTTTATTCACTGTAAAGCATTGGCAGGGTTGATTTTTGCTACTAAATATTGTTTTTTTTATTTTTAATAAATATGATTGGTTAGGTAATTGTTTTATTTGCTATCAACTAAGGGTTCATAGTTTAAGACAAGACGAATTCACACTTGAGAGACTAAGCTAGGCGAAGCATAGACGATAAGCTCCCATGGTTGATTGAGGTATTATTTTTATAATAGTATTTTATATCTCTTTGGTAGTCTTATCGTTATAAGTGAATACTGCGGCTGCATTTAGAGACGAGTACGACAAGTATAAAATTTTAACAATTGCAGACAAATATGGCGTTAAGATTTTGAGATTGCCGCCTTACCATTACGAGCTGAATCCGATTAAGATGGTGTGGAATCGTGGAAAAGTATGTGAAGATCAGTGGTATAATTATGAGAACCACCAAACTACCCACCTACCACTGTGGTTACTACTTTAGGTTAAATTCTCTTCGTTCCTCGTTTTGTATTAAAAATATTTTGGTAAGTTTAAGCCTTTTCTACTAGCGTTTTTTTTTCTATAATTACTTGTTTAATTTTTTACTTGTTTTAAGTTTTTTTATGTATATTTACCTAATAGTTTTTAATAGACCTTATATATTAGATTAAGTACAATGATTGATTGTTTTTGTTAATAAATAAATAAATAAATAGTTTAGCAAGCTTTGATTTAATAAGGCTGTGATACGTTTTCGAATTTCAGTAAGCTTCTCCTCCAGTTGTCAGTATTATTAATTCATTTCAAGACTAACCACAAATTGAAGTCTGAACTGAAATACTAAAAAATTTAAGTGACATATGAAACGAGCATTTTTAACAATCTATGGCTCTAGTTCGAATAGAAGTTTTTAAATAGAATAGCGTCGAATTAAACATAACCAGCAGTGGCGGCCAGTCAGGGTCGGCAGGGTCGGCAGTGCTGACCCATACCTTTATAGATATTATAGATTTTTTTAATATTTAATTTAATCAGTATTTTAATAATTAATTGTGGCAGGTAATCAGTTGATGTCATTTGTTTATGTGAAATAAAAAAAAATATCTGTGAGATAATAAAGACTAAATTTTATTCATGGTTTTTAAAAGAATTCGTCCAATTTGAGCGTTAAGTGATCCCTGCGTAAGACACTTTTTAAATTAATGATCCGATATCGGAGACATCCATCCGCCTGTGAATTCCTAAAAAGGCACATTTTGGGTTTTCGGCAAGCCGATCCCAATCTTGACGATTTACTTATAAAAATCAGTGGAATATTAGTTGATTAGCAACCAAACATACATTTCTTTCCATATGAACTTAATTACCAAGTACGGCAAATTTAAATTTACCGACGCTTCATTTGGATTGGTGATTGGTCGCGAACTGTACATTGCGAACGCGTGATGAAATGTTATTTCATTCATATAAGGGCGTAAGTAGTAAAGTGAAGTGATATTCAGTGCACGAACTAGCCTTTCTTTCTGTGATTTATTCTTATTTTCTAAAGTAATACTGTGATAAATTATATTTTGCAAAATGGGTTTTCATCTATTCCATACGAAGGACAAATTGTTATTAAAAATAAGAGGCGTCCTTTGCCTAAAATGTCCCGGCTTATAAAAATTAGTGCGGGTAAGGAAAGTAATAGATCATTTTCAGATAATTGGTACAGCAAGTATTCATAGCTTACCGGGAGTAAAATAAAAAACAAACTTTTCTGTTGGCCTGTTGGGATCAAAATCCGTGGTGGGAATCTGGTTACGATAATTTAAAGGAATTATTTAGGGCTTTACATAAACATGATATGTCGAAAAATTATACATACAGCCAGATTAAATTAGATTTATTTGGAAAACAAAATATTTATGTTTCATTAGATAACGCCCAACGTGAAAATGCTATTAAACATAACGAAATTGTAAAAAATAATCACGCAGTTTTACGTCGTTTAATTGATATTGTAATTTTTTTAAGATGTTAGGAACTATCTTTTAGGGGACACGATGAATCGGAGCATTCGTTAAATCAAGGTAATTATAGAGAACTAATAAAAATGTTTAAGAAATACGATTTGGAATTTTCTAATTTACTTTCTGATTCGAAGACAATTAGCGGTGTATCTAAAACAATCCAGAATGAATTAATAGAATCAGTTAGTTACATTTTGAGTAACGTTATTAAATCTGAGACTCAGGAAACTATTTGCTTTTCACTAGAAGTAGATGAAACTACCAACATATCATGTCAATCACAATTATCAATTGTTGTTCGATGCGCGTTACGTGGTAATATCTATGAGAGGTTTTTAGGTTTTACAGGCATGAGTAAAAGCCATAAGGCAGAATATATTTGGTGTTTTAAAGGACAGATTAAAATTTTTTGATATCAAAAACAAATTGGTAGGGCAAACTTATGACGGCGCTGCCGTGATATCTGGTGAATTGAATGGTCTCCCAGGCAAAAGTTAAAACTATTGCACCGCAAACTTTATTTACTCACTGTCATGTGCATAGAATGAATTTAGTTTTGCAGGATACATGTAAAAAAATTAAAGAATGTCGTCTTTTTTACCACTTTAAACGGATTTGCTTCATTTTTCTTAAGCTAGCCTAAACGGACTAATGTTTTACAACGGTTTGTTTCGAAATAAATGCCAACAAGCCACAAGCCGCCACTGAGAACGAGGTCAGGCAGGATTTTTTTAAGTCTCAAAGGATCTTAAAGGACATAGCTAAAAATACAACTCATTATGGATAAAAAAGTATTTTAAAAATTCTCTACTACTACGTGAAAAAATCAATATTATATAAATCGAAAAGAAATATGTAAATATAATATTAGTTCTTCTATCAAACAATATTTACACGAATAATTTAGTTTATCTAATAAAATTTTCACAGGATAACACATTAAATAATATTTAGTATACCAATATTTGGTTTTATCCTATTGTCAATTTTTTTTGTGGTTCACGTTAAAACATGTGCACTATTACTTTTATAAATAGAGTTCAAACAGATTTTAAAGAACAACAAAATATTTTTTGTTATAACTGTTTATTTGCGGATACCAATTTGGGAATCATGGTACATAAAAGTTACTTTTTATGTTATTGTACAAAAAATGCAATGTCTGAAGCCCGACATTGCATTTTCTGCATTATACATTTTTCTTAATAATTGCACATGCTGTTTGCTTCCTTTCATTTGTTTTTTTAATATGATATTCGGCTATCGAATTTCTAACGTCATCAGGCACACATATTGTGGATGGCTTGGAAAATTTTGGACGTCCCGTAATTTTCGGATTGGAAAATTCCGATAAGCTGTTGCTATTTTCCGTTTGTAATCAAGTAGAGACAATTGCATTCCTTGACTTATGTTGTACAGGACATGCGCATTTATTAGTGCAACATCTATACCATTAGTAAAAAGCGGGAAGTCTATACGCCTATATAGGCAAAGATTTTTATTAAAAAAGGCAGGAATATTAACATTTAGGCAAAATATAGGCAATAAAGGAATATAACTTATTATTTATTGTACAAAGTTAATTAACGTGGTATTAACTTAAGGCAGGTATATTTACACATCATAATCATAACATTAGTATAAATAAACTAGTAACTAAATATCTGTAAATTAATAAATAAACATTGTAACCACTTAAAATTTTATCATTAATAGAAACAACTAAATGTTATTCAATATTTTCGGTCTTAAAACTATGTCTTCAATCACTTAAAATTAATTTGTACATTGAAAACGAACGTTCGACATCGACAGATGTAAATGGAGCATATTTCAGAGCGGATAATAAATCTGGCATAATTTGAAATTCCTCGGAAAATGTCCCATTCAAAACTTTGGCAACATTAGATAAAAACGAAAAACCTTCATTCTTGTCGAAAACATATTTCATTTTTTTTTAAATTAATTGACCGTTACTTCCAGGTGCCGATTTAATTTTCGTCTTTAAATTATCTATTAATTTTACTGACTCACATAAATTTATCTCTTGTTTTTCTAATAAGGTAATTGTGGTAACTATTAATTTATAATTGTCATTGATATAAGCGAGTTCCTGTTTCAATTTGGGATTTTTTAATATTTTTTTTGCTTCTCGAATGGCTTCGGAAATATCATCATCAAATTCTGACATCACTAATTCTATTTCATTGCAGTGTTCAAAGTAAAAAAAACTGCTTCGAGCCAGGTTCCCCACCTTTTAATTACTGGTTTAGGTGGCAAAGGGACACCGGGAAGTCTTTCTTTATATATTTGCACCCTCAACGGAGTCTTTACAAAAACTTTTTTCATAAAATTTATAAAATTATTTACCAACGGAAACAGATTTCTTATTTCTTCAGCAATTCTATTTACCCCGTGGGCTACACAAGTGCAATGAATTAACTTAGGATAAAAAATCTTTAAATTAACAGCAGCTTTTAACATATATGCCGCAGCATCTGAAAGCATTAAAACTATTTTATTCACTGGTATAGCGTTGGGTAAAAAGAGGTTTGTTAAACTATCTTGTATAAATCGACTTATTGTTAAATTGTTTTTTTTTCCAATTCCTTAACGGCAACTAAATAAGGTTTTCTCGCAAAGTTTTCGTTCAAAATTTCAATCATTAAATTAGCTGTATACCTGCCACATACATCTGTCGTTTCATCCACGATAATATACAAAAAATTGCCCTCTAACTCCCGCTTAATTTTTGAAATACATTTCACATAACATTTTTCCACAGTATGTTTTCTCAATGTACTCTCGTCCGGTAAGGATTTATTAAGATATTTTTCGAAAAAGTATTTAAAACTAGTGTTATTAACTTTATATAGAGGAATATTGGATGCAATCATCATCTGGCATAAATCAAATTTAAATGCGTCTTCCTCCTTTTTTTTTTGAACTGCTTAAACTATATCTATATCTATTCACATAGTGGTTCGATCTTCTCATAATTTGATAATACCTTTACAACGTTATTATTGTATTATGTTTTTTTTTGTATATCCTTATCAATTAAAATTGGTCAGTGGTTGCATCTGTTGTATCGAGCAGTACCAGTTGCTCATACTACATTTTCCTTCAGTTTTAGCATTAGATTGAAACTTGAAAAAAAGTAAAATTTAGGTTCTTGTGGATTTGGAATAATGGTAGTAAATTTAAGAAAAATAGAAGCTCCAAGTTACATTCGTCTGACTGTAAATTTTTGCCTTTACATACATTCATTTTAAAGAAATAGCTTGATTCAGAGTAAGATACATCTCATTGTTTGAACCCAAACCTGACATGTTTTCCTATAATAAACTATTTTAGATAAAGGTGGTCATTCTATCTACTGATTATTTGCTCATTAATGCCAAGTTTTTCTGTAAAGACACCAAATTGCAATAAGTTTTTATTGTTGTCAAGAAAAGCTTAAATTTCAAATAGACGATCACGTTGATTATTGAGAGTTTCGCTAATTGTGAAGTAAAGAAATCGTTTTATTTCTTAATATTGGTTACGACTTTAACATTTTCTATCATTTTGAATATTTGTCATCATCTTCGTACCAATATATTTTTTCTTGTGGAACCAAATGATATTCTGTAAAAAGTAAAATACCAGTATTTTTTTAACACAGTTAGCTAAAAGCTTGAAGATATAAAAATATTTTTGAGACGCATATCAAAATTTCCCTTGCTAAAAGGTTCTCTACTGACTCATTGACTAGTTATTTAACACTCAATAGGACTTTTAGTTAGTAAGTAATCATAATCAATCACTTCGCTTTTAAACGTAATGACATTCCCTGAATCGTTGTAGGTATTTAAATATGTAGCATCAATTTTTGTTCATCTGGAAGTAACCTTAGAAATCTTTTGGTTTTGCTTAGTCTCGTGAGAACATATCTCTGTTTCTGTTTCTTTTAAGACGTGAATTGCCATCACCGGTACATCTTTAGGTGGCATAATTATCTGTAGTTCGTTTTCGTCAATTTTGTCTTCAGACACTATATCCGCTCGCTTTGGTGGAAGTTCGACAATATTAACAGCATCTGTTTCTTCATATATAGCAGAGTCTATATAAGGAAATAGGAATAAATTAACTCTTGCTATAAGATTTTTAGCCGTTGTATTGTTTGTTCAACGTTTACTCTTACTGAAGCAATTTCAGCAGTACAAAGAGCATCTTACATTGATTCTTTTTCTCAAAAATTGCTGTTTCTTTTTTTGATTTTTTTTTTCAGTGCATTCATTTTCTATCAAAAATCTTATCTACCATTATAGCATCCTCATTTAATGTCAATTTGTCCAATAATCTTGATCGAATAAAAATTTCTGAGATACAGCCACCATAAAAAGGACTTACAAATGTAATTAAACCAGATGGTGCTATTACAATCATTACTCTCAGAGTTTTATTGCAATATAAGAGTCGATATCTCATATTACCTCTGACTTCCATAATCAGCCTTTAACTACCATCAAATTAGAGTTTTAAACTCTAATTTATTTAAATTTTTGACACTTATATCTATTTTATTAGTTATCTATTTTGGCAGCAGTTTTTTTGGTCGTTTGAGAACGCGAATAATTTACCTCACGCCTACTGATAAACAGGTCGAATGACAATGTTAGATCGAAGTTACAGATTAAACATACAATACCGCTATTTAATTAAAACTGAAATCCTTCAAAAACGAGCCATACATGGCGGTTACTAGGAATGTGAATTAAGTAAAGACTTCTGTATTGAATATAGCGATGCAACATTAAAAAACATACTTACGTCGTTCTTTAAAATTTTTTTAGTTTTTTATATAATCTGACTTAAGATACAATAGTTATTTATTGTACAAGACGATAAAATTGTACTTTATCTTCGAGAGCGTTTTTTAGCTTCAAGACGTCAGTGGAGAAGCTAATTATGTGCTAAAATTGTAATTTTTAGCACAAAAATCGCAATTGTGTTGCTCCGTTGCTAGGAATATGAATTACTCTGTCAACAAATGTCAAACAAATGTTACGTTTTGGTTTTTGCGGAGAATATTGTTGCGTTTTGTGTACAATACACAAAGTGAATAAATACGAAATGGACGGAAAATAATTGACACAAGAAAAGGGAAACCTGCCATCAGATGTAGAAAATGCAGCGTTGGAAGCAGAAAGTTTATTGTTGCTACAAAAATCTAGGATGGTGTATAAGAAAGGATACCAGTCTTTTAAAAAGTGGAAAAGCATTAAGAATATCAATGGCATGAGTGAAAAAATACTTCTGGCGTATTTTTCTGAAAAGTCGAAGAAAGCGATGCCATCGTCATTATGGTCGTATTATTCGATGCTGAAGCGTACCTTGTTGGTGAATGAAAATTGTGACTTTTCTAAATTCAGCAAGTTAACCACCTTACTAAAAAACCTGAGTGGAGGATACAAAGCTAAAAAGTCCAAAATCCTGGAGTCAGATGACATTATTAAATTTCTGATGACGTCTATTTGTTGATGAAGGTTATTGCTATTTTTGGTGTGCATGGAGCGACTAGGTCCAATGAATTGTACAATTTAGAAGTGTTTAACGTGGACGACAGAAAATCGGTGATAATCGTTTCGTTATCTGATACTAAAACCAAGCAGGAAAGGTCGTTTTGTATTACTGACAAGACAAGTGGACTGAGTTTCTTGGAAATTGTGAGAAAGTACATTGCCTTGTCCCCCAAAAACGTACCTCACAGTAAGTTTTTTGTAAATTACCGACAGCAAAAGTGCACTACTCAACCGGTGGGGATTAAAACTATATATAATATCCCCAAGAAGATTGCAGATTTTTTGAAACTTGCAAATTCAGAAATGTACACGAGGCATTGTTTCCGTCGTTCTTAGCTACTATGTTCGCAAATTCTGGAACTGATCTAGTAAAAGTTAAACGTTTAGGTAGATGGAAATCGTTATCTGTTGCAGAATCTTACATTGAAGAGTCAATAAGCAATAAGATTGCTGTATCCAAGTGTATACTTGGCGGACCAGAAAATCAATCCAGTTCCTCAGATTAAGTGTTTAAGCAAACGAGTACAAGTTGTGATGCTCCAAAAATAGATATTTCTAATAATGTTAATTGTAAAATTTCAGTTGTTTTTAATCCTTAATGTGATTGAATTTGTAAATTTTATTGAATAAAAAAAAGTTAAAACATTTTATCTACTCTTGCTGTTAAAGTGTTACTTTATCTATCCTTGCGGTTAAAGTGATACTTTATCTACTCAAAACAGTTGTTATAGCAACACTTTAACATTATAGTGTATTTTTATGTATGAGAGAGTAATAAAACAATAAATTATGTATGCAAATCCCTAAACTGTTGATACGGGTGACTCAATGAAAAACAGATATTTGTCAACAAGTTTACAGAAGTATATAGGAAAACAATTTTAAATTGAGTATGACCACCAGGTATAAAGGTTGGAGCAGAATAGAATACAATAGTTGTGAGGATTACTAATCCCTAAATAAGGTTGCCAGTGTCGGAGTGATGGAGGTTAACAGGTACTAATGAATTTGCAAGAAATGTAAGATGTTTATTTTATTGGTTATATATAACCAATAAAAGTTTAATAAGTACCTACCTATTTGCAAAATAAAGTTTAATTCTTTAGATAAAATAAAACGTTTTATTTTATCTATTTGCAAAATAAAGTTTAATTCTTTGCCTATTTGCAAAATAAAGTTTAATTCTTTAGATAAAATAAAACGTTTTATTTTATCTGAAATGAGTGCATTCCACGAAGTAAGGGTTTCAACAATCAAACATTTAATTCTTTAATTCTAGGAATCTACGACAGTAATTGACTAGATAATTACCTTCTAAACTTATTCCACAGAAAATGTGATAGTGGGTTTTTCCATTTTGTATATAGGAAGGTCCAAGTGGCGTATTCAAAATTCTTAACAGTTCACTAAAAGTAGGTACTTCAGTTGCAAGGTGCAGTTTATTGTGTATACTAGTGTTATGGAAAATTTGGAAGTGCCGTGTAAACGCCGAAAAATTGGTTCTCTAACAGTTAATGAAAAAACATTAATATTTAATTGTTTTAAATCATTTACAGACAAACGTTTATGTGAAAGTGTTGATGAGACCGTTGAGTTAGTTAGCAGTAAACTTGGTGTTGGGAAATCTACGATTTACAGAGTTATTAAAGAAGAGAAATGTGGTAGTTTTCAAATGCCACGTAATGCTCCAGGGAAACCAAAATTTCAACTAGAATATCATTTTAAAGAAGGACGACGGAAAGTGCATGAATTCTTCTTTAGACAAGAATTTCCAACATTGGATAAAGTTCTTGTCTCAGTTCGAGATGATAAGGATTACCCAGAAATGAGTCGAAGTACGTTATGGAAACTTTTAAAAGAAATAGGCTTCCGCTGGAAAAAGAATCCCAGAAAGTCTATTTTATTAGAAAGAAGCGATATTGTCATATGGAGAAGACATTTTCTAAGAACCATAAAGGAAATGAGAAATCAAAAAAGAAAAATATTTTATCTTGATAAAACATGAATCAACGAGGGTCATACACCAAATAAATTTTGGCAGGATGAAACTGTTACAAGTCAAAGGCACGCTTTTGTAAATAACTTCTACTATATAATAAATAACTAACTACTAAAATCTACTAGTTTAAACCCACCATGAGGAAAGGGACGCAGGCTGATAATAGTACACATTGGCAGTTCAGACGGTTTTGTTGAAGGTGGTTTATTAACTTTTGAATCAACTCGTACCGGTGACTACCATGAAGACATGAACGCTGATGTCTTTCAAGAATGGTTCGAACAAATGATAGATCTTCTTCCTAAGAACTGTGTAATAGTAATGGATAATGCAAGTTATCACTCCAGACTTATAGAAGGACTGCCCACAACCAAGTGGTTAAAAAAAGACTTGCAGAATTGGCTGAGTTCAAAAAATATTACGTACCATCCCGGATCTATAAGAAAGGAACTTTATTCGTTGTGTGCCCTTCATAAAGAAAAATTTAAAAAATACGAAATTGATGAAATTGCCAAAAATCGTGGAATGACAGTACTTAGATCCCCACCATATCATTGTGAATTAAACCCGATTGAACTGGTATGGGCACAGATAAAGAGTGAAGTTTCAAGAAAAAATACCACTTTTAAAATTCATGATGTTAAACAGTTGTTTTTGGAGGCCGTAAATAATGTAAAACCTGAAAACTGGGAAAAGGCAGTAAATCACACTATTAAAGAAGAGGAAAAAATGTGGAAGCTGGACAATATTACTGATAAAACGATCGAGCCAGTTATTATAAATCTTGGTTCTGAAAGTTCATCTTCTGAATCTGATTTGGATTTGTAACAAGTAGCTGTAAGTTTTATATTAATATTTTTATTCATCTATTTAACATACCTTAGACGGTTTTAAAAACTCTTTTTCTCTTTTATAATTTTTAAAAATTAAAAAAAATGTGAATTTTTTAAAACCCTTTTTAATGTACGCCAGTCAGTTCTAATATAGTGTGTGATAAAAGAGGTCACTTTTGTTTACATACACATAACACTTTATAACACTGAAATAATTCATTTATTTTTTACAATTATTCAAAGTAATTTTTCAATTAATCTTGAGCACGCCCATGGAGTGGTCGGAGCTACCAGTTAAAATTATGCTAATTACTCTCTCGTTCATAAAAATAAGCTATAAATAGTTCCACATATTTACCAATTAAATTTTACACAGAAAAAATAAACCAAACAAAATCATAACCATCGACGCCGCTGTCTTTGACTATCTTAAATATTAAAAAATGTAGTTTTTATAGGTAAATAGGTTTCTATGCCAATAAAAAATATAATAACAACAAACTATCAACGTTCGTTTTGACCTGCGATATGTTAAAATGCTTCATTCTGTTTATCGCTCGAACCAAGCTACTTAATTTCATTTTAGCTTGTTATCGCCATAATTAAAATAGATTTGCGGTGTTTACAATAACTATAGTATATTTGAAGAATAAGCTAGAGTAAATTCTCAGAAAAAAAAACTAAATTGTTAAGCATATTTTAGTACGTGTGCTTTTCGTACAACGTCAATATTTTAGCTTATTTTACGTTGGGTTTGACTACTTAGATAGAAATTTTTCCATGTCACATGGACTATCGTAAAATTTAAATACCTGCTATTGTTAGAACTGTGTAGGCTAGGGATGATTCAGCTGGTCATAGACATACTTTAAGGGTATTACATTATTCGTTTCGGTTTGTTAGATATTTAAACCATTTTCAAAGCATATTATATTTATATAAATCTGTTTATTTTAGTAACGTTATTTATGGTTATTTTTGTCGTTATGATAATGACCCATTAAATAACAAGAAATAAAGAAACTCTTAAAATACATAGGTATTTAGTTAATGGTCTTTTGATAGTTTAGATAGAAAAAGTCGATTAGCGAAAGATGGTTTCTTATAAATGTGAACGCTATCTTAAATAGTATAAATTTCGATTTTGTTTGGAAAACCAATGATTAATAAAATGGTTAATGGTCTTTAAATAGTCATTCATTAATATCAGAAAATTTTTGTTCAGTCGATTATAATCGAGTGAAAAGATCTAACACAGTTGTTTTTTGCAAGAGTGAATACTGAGTTTATATACATACGTGTGATTATACACCAGTTAAAAAAAAGTAGAATTATTTATCACTTAAAGAAAAGTGTGTTATCCTTAATGTCTACAATTATTATAAGCAACACAATCCTTCCAATACTGTTGATAGTATAGTTGAAATTTCGTCTAAAGTAATAGGATAATTCAAAATCAACTGTATATAACATTTTAAAAGAGGAAAAATCAGCTGGTATACCGCCACCCAAACCGAGACCTGGAAGACCAAAATTGTCGAAAGTGAATGTGGATGAATTTTTCAAAAATGCAATTCGTAGAATGGTCCACTCATTTTTTTTTAACAAATACCAACTTTATATAATGTTTTACAAGCCATTAGCGACGATCCCGATTTACCCACAATAAGTAGAGACAAACTTTGGAAAGTTTTGCATTTGTAGGGAGAGTTTGGAAAGACAAAACTATAAAAAAATGTCGACAAGCATTTCTGGAAGGATATTCAACTGGTTTCAAGGAACCAACAGGTAAAGGTCGACGATTAATTGTTACCCATATAGGTAGTATGAATGGATTTCTTAAGGAGGGTTTACTTTTGTTTGAATCAAAAAAGACCTATGATTATCACAAAGAGATGAACGGAGACGTGTTTGAAGAATATTTCGAACAGATGATTGAATTCATACCTAAAAATTTAGTTATTGTGATGGACAATGCAAGTTACCACTCTAGATTAGTTGAACGTTTACCAACTACTCAATGGAGGAAAGATGAAATTGCAATGTGGTTA
The DNA here is from genome assembly GCF_040954645.1 of Diabrotica undecimpunctata. Taxonomy (NCBI): domain Eukaryota; kingdom Metazoa; phylum Arthropoda; class Insecta; order Coleoptera; family Chrysomelidae; genus Diabrotica; species Diabrotica undecimpunctata. The sequence continues at coordinate 18,903,154 of NC_092811.1, read as the reverse complement.
ACTTCTAAGAATTTAATCTTTGACGATACAATGACAAAAGCAGAATTATTAGAGCTTGCTAAAATTAATAAACAAAATTATAAAAAATATATCTTTGAGGAGATAGCCAAAAAACGAGGAATTGAAATACTTCGCCTACCACCGTATCATTGCGAGCTAAATCCGATTGAATTAGTATGGGCCGAAGTTAAAGGTAATGTTGCTCGAAATAATACAACTTTTAAATTGTCAGATGTTACTATTCTTTTTCATAAAACAATATCCGAAGTAACGACTGAACATTAAAAATGTATTTTTGTATTTTTACTAAATACATTTTTAATGTATTTTAATAAATACAAAAATGTATTAATCACGTAATAAATATTGAAAAAAATATGTGGGAGCTTGATCATATAATAAATAGCAGTATAGAACCTATAATAATTCATCCCGGATCGGATAACACTTCGTCTGAAACAGAATATGAGGAAGCTTAACTTTAAACTGTAGCTCAGAAGTTTATTTTACATTTGAACTAATTACCGTCAACTTCATTTATTATTAGTACTAAGAATATTATTATTTATTATTAGGAATATAAAAAAAACTTACAGTTTTTGTGTACGTATTTTACGTTTCAGTATAATTTATTGTATTTTATATATTATATATATTTTATATATATTTTATATTAACTGTATGTTTCACAAATAATAGAATTTTTATTCTTTTTATGTGTATCTTTTTATTTTAAACCCGTATTGGATTGGATTAATTTCTTTGTTCTAAATATCCAAATAAATTTAACGCAAACTTTTCTTTCAAGATTACGTTTTAGTTAGAAGATGTGCACGCCTATGTATTTCGAGGTTCGAAGATGAGTATTCTGAGAATTTACTCCAGCTTATTCTTTAAATATACTATAATTAACGTTTAATCAGATAATACCTATTCCGGCAACTCGGTATAAGTACGAAAACGGTATTACAAGTACTCATTGCATTTTTACGTCCTATACAAGATAGTGTTAAAGAAATAAGATGAAGGTTGCTTTTGTTTTAGCTTTGCTCTGCGTTGGATTGGTGATCGGAGTGAACTCAGGTAAATATAATATATCGTCATATCCCAGCGAAAAGTCACTAACTAACATTTTGATGTTATGGAGATATTTGAAATTAAAGATAAAATCTTCACTATACATCAGGTTTTTAAAATTTTCTATAACAAACTTTTTTAAGGTGCATTTACTGCTTTTAGATTTATTAATCTGAAGTTACTAATACTTTGAAGATACTTTACTATGTATTTTGTGCAATAGTATCAGTTAGTGATTTTTTGCATAAACAACAATAATGAGTTTTAGTAATAATTATTTATTACGTATAATATAATTAATATTATAATTATAAGTTATAATAAAAAAGAATATTAAAAAAGTTCCTCTTCTTCGTCATCCTCAACGGCTGGTTCGGTTATTGTATCTGGTATATTATTGGCTGTTGGTAGAGATGCATACCATCCATGCAGTTCCTCTGGTATAATTTCTTTTTTACATAATTTCATTAAATCCACCTTTTTTTTGTTACTAATAGGCAGTAGTTGATTATAAGCTCTTTTTATTTCATTCGCACCATTTTTCCGACCTGTTCCGCGTACATTCAGTTCAATATAGGGCTCTGTGTAACTGTACCGAAATTTTATTATGTCTGGATTTGATTTTTCATATCGTAAAGATTTGATTTCAAGCCATCTGACCGTGTTACCATTCTCATCTTTCAGACGATTTTTAATTGTGCGTTTTGAGAGATCTTTAATATCCAACATATCGGAAAAATGCAGCTGTTTGACATGGTATGGATTCTCAGAGCTTCGGTTTCTGTTTGATCTGGCTCTTTTCATTATGTTTATCCACTCCATAACAGAATTAACAGACACATGCCTTTTTTCCCTTTCAATGGCACTATGCATGCTGTCAACTTCCATGAAAGAATGTCCGGATTCTAGGTATTTCTGCTCTATGATTTCAATAGGAGTAGTTTGGGTCAAATAGAGCAGAAGCGCAGAGATGTGCCGATTGAGATTTTGATACCCACAAGTGTCTGAAAACACTGAAATCTCTTTGGAAGTCCATTAATCCACTGCATTAAAGCTGTACCAATTTCACTGCTGCCTCTTCTACCATTCACCTCAGACCACAGCATGCAATATGCTTCATTTGGAAACCGTGACTCGTAAACAGTGAAATTATAAAGGCAAAGTTTACGACAGTAATATAACAGAGACTCTTTACCAGACGGTATTTGGAGAACACTCTGTAAGTCAAGCGTTGCAGACATAAATATGGGGTCATTTTCAGATCTGATCTTATCTTCTTCTTTAGCAATTGTAATTCGTTTTGCATCCCTAAATTTATTACAGAGGGTGCATTGATCCTTTTTTGGCACAAAAAATGATAAATTGTAACACTCGCAAAAATTTTTTCTGTACTTTAAATGACTCACCGGAACTCGATTATTCTCGTTACAATGGACGGTATACAAGGAAAACATTTTTCTAATAGACAATTTTTCATCTAAGTAACATCTGTGAGTATTTTTCCTACAATAATGAGACTCTATTTTAGGAAACATCTCGATGTGTTATTTCACAATAGCCACATCTTCTGGTTTAATTTTATTATGAGGAGATTTTTTACCTCGTCTATCTTCTGCCGTAAAAACACCATCGTTAGAACCCTTAAAGGCTTTATTAATAGGACCGTTACTAATATTAAGAGTTTTTTTAAAGAAATTCTGACATACTCGATATTTCTTGTCATTGCTCACAAGAAAGTATGCTCTGCTGCACTTTCTCTTTTTATAAATTGAAACATTTGCCAAAGGTCTCGCCGGTTTTTTTGTTTGAACCATTTTTAAAATGAAATCTTTCTGTCGTTTATAATTAGAAAGAGACCAGTACTTTTTACAAATGCTGATCCTATCCACTTCCGAAAAAATTTGACCACATTTAAATTTACAAGAATGACAGTTTGCTGGTTGTGGAATCTTTGCTGGCTTTATACCTTTTTTTGTTTTATAGGGCAAACAGTTAAACTTATTTTTCTTCTCAATATTTTTTGACCATTTAGAGGGATCAGATTTTCTACATCGAGAAGAAACTTTCTTTAGAGGTGTATTCTCATCATTATTCCCAACAAAATTATTTATGTCGCTTGTTTCTTTTATATTAGTTAATTCTTCATACTGCATAGAGTCATTACTACTTTCTGAGATATCAGTTTGAACCCAGTCTTTATCTTTAACGGAGTCGTCTTCTAATTCATCCTACAAATAAGTATTTATTACTTATTGTTTTTGAAACTAAATTAACAGCAGAAATGATATTTCAAATAATTGATTTCACCTAAGTCAGTGAAAACATTAATAACCAGTAGATGAACATGAAATACGGCGATACCGTGGAATAATCAGCTATATTTTTGCTAAGAATATTTTTTTCGATAATATGCTTACTTTTTTATTTACTTGCGAAAAACTGCCTGAAAACCAGTTTTTTTTTTGTTGAAAAATAAACATTTTCACTTACAAATAACTCGAAAAATGATTGACAGTAAAAAACTCTATAGAGCAAAAGTTACTTAGAATTAGTCAATTTATCCACGATTATTTTAAACGTATATTTTTCACCCCCGAGAAGGGGTGACTTTTACCTTCCAAGTAAAAGCAACCAACAGCACACACTCCAAAACGGTCATTTACTGGGCTATAATATGAAGTTCAAATTTACCAAAGGCAATTTATTTAAGGCAAGTTCTACCAGTTTTCAAGATCGAGAACTCATATTTTTAACTATTAAACTTCAACAATCAGTTGGTATAACAATATCTAACAAGAAACGTCACCAAGGAATATTTTTTTAGCGAAATAATATGTGTTCACTCACTAACTGCATATCAATAAATAAGAAATAGAAGTGTAAAATCAAACACAGCAGTGATTTATTATTCTGGAAAAAGTCACTAAGTGACATTAATGAGTTTTAACGCATATCTCTACAATTTGTTCGTATCTAAAAGTTACTAAGTCACTTAGGTATTTTTGGCTGCTTAATATTTTCTGTATTAACGGGTTAGTGATTTTTTAACACACAAAAATAGCCATTTAGAACCACATTTAGCAAGTAGTGACTTTTATAATAGAAAGATATGATGAATTTCATGTGATCGGCGAAGTTAATGAGTTTTTTCACAAAATGTCAGTTAGTGACTTTTCGCCGGGATATGACGATATACAGTTTTTATTTGGTTATAATGGGTGGTTTGTTAGTGTATGTTTTGTATAGCTTCTATTCTGAGGATTAGTAATTTATTGGTGATATCCACCTTGCGTATGCTATCAGTAGTCAAAATCTCGCATTATTTTCCCATTCTTCTAAAGATTTTGACGTAAGTGATATGCGCCTGTAGTATGTATGTATGTATAGCGTTAACACGCCTTTTTGGGCCAATTGCTGTTGGATGGATAATTTCGGTCGTTTTCTGCTCTTAGGTATCAGCTTCCAATTTCTGATTCCCATCTTACTGACATCTTCCATCACTACATCTCACCATTTCTTTCTTGGTGTTCCTATCTTTTTTTGCCCTCAGGTACAAAATTCTTGACTAACCTATTACCATTCTTTCTAGGTGTCCAAGCCGTTCTTATCTACGTTTTTTCACCACTTTTGTTACTGTAGAGTTAGCATACAATTGGTACACTTTGCATTAATTCGTCTTCTCCATTCTCCCTCTACTGCTTTCCACCAAACATTCGGCGAAGCATCTTTCTTTGCCATTTTTCCAATCTGTTCTGTATGGTTTTGTTTAGTACATGTCTCGACAGCGTATAGCATTATGGGTCTAATTATAGTTTTGTATCTCTTACTTTTGTATTACGAGAAATATCTTTGGCTTTAATTAGTTTGCTCGTGGCTCAAGCACATATGTTGCTTCTGGTCAGTATTAGGTTGATTTCAGTTTCTTCCTTACATGTCTGATTAATAAGAGTACCTAAGTACATATATTTATCTACCTTCTCAAATTCTACAACTGACCGATCCTCGACCTCCAATTTAAAGGAGCCCCTGGTGTTAATTCATATTTCAGTTTCTTCCTTACATGTCTGATCAATAAGAGTACCTAAGTAAATATATTTATCCACCTTCTCGAATTCTTTCAATTTAAAAGAACCCCTGGTGTTTACTCCTTTTTTGCTCGGATTGCCATGTACTTGGATTTGTTCATATTAACTTTTAGTCCCATTTTAGAGCTTTCTCGAGTCAGTCTTTTTGCTATATTTACCAGTTCTTTTCCATTTCTTACAATGAGAAGCACATCATCAACGTATATATACTAAACATCGGCGATCTTTGTATAAAATAAAGCTGGACCTATTTATCCCACTAACCCTTACAATTTTTTCTAGAACTATATTGAATAGCAATGTAGACAACGGGTCACCTTGGCGAACACCTTTTTTCACTCCGAATTCTTCTGAAACTGTACCGTTAATTTGTCTAATTGTCATTTTTACCAATCTTACTATTTTTTCTGGCACTTGGAATTCCTTTAGTGTTTCTATTAATTGGTTTCTGTCTATTGTATCATAGGCGGCTTTGTAAATTACTTGTGCTGAAATGTTGTATTCATAGCAATTGATCAGGATTTGTTTTAGCACAAAAATCTTTATTAAGTACCATACATAAAATGCCTTAGTTTCTCCATTGATGTTTCAGAAGGACTTTAACCTTCCATTTTCCAAAAAATAACCAAAAATACATAACACCGGAGGACGTTGTATTTATTTTTTAAGCACAGATACCCTCTATCAAAAATATATGATAAATGCCGGTTTAGATTTTGCCCTACCCTGCTTTATTTTTATTAAATAATCGGACTGTATCGTCTACATAACTTGTAATCAGAGCTTGGATTTATAGTCCAGTAAATGAAGGCTAAATATGGCAATACCTTGTAATTTTTCGTGTCAACATCGAATTGAATAGAAATTTTGACTAAAGTTTTACTTGGCCTTTACTTTACTTTTGGACTTGTTGGTGTCGTTAGTTGCCTTTTATTTTCCAGGAGTGAAAGCTACCCCTATTAAAAAAATCATATAATTGTAAATTAAAAGGGGTAATTCATTACAATTCATATTTTAATGAAGTAAATGAATGTTAATAAATATTAAACAACATCATTTAAGATTTTATCATAGTTTAACCTCTAAATCTCACCTAGATTAGATATAATTAAAACAATGTCAGTGAATACTTTGTCTCCATTGATTTACATGGAAATTTGGGTTTAGAATATACTTACCTTCCTATTGTTCTGAAGCTATTTTCTTGTGGCATTTTAAATTAATTAATATTTAAATGGAAATAAGCCACAATTAAAGGTTAAAATACGTTTATTGACGTTTCAATTTCCACTTCGGAAATCGTTTTCGAAGAAAGAACGATTTCCGAAGTGGAAATTGAAACGTCAATAAACGTATTTTAACCTTTAATTGTGGCTTATTCCCATTTAAATATTAATTAACTTACCTTCCTCTTCAAAATTAGAATTGTGCCTTTGGTTGCTTTTAATTTGCTAGGGGTAAAAACGATCGCTATTAGAATCATAGCAATTCAAGCAATTTAGAATCATTTAATTATACAATGACATTAATTTAGATTTCTTTACTCTTTTAGTTTTTTACCAAATAATTTTTATATTATAAAAACCATCCCTTGCAAAGAAATTCATGTATTTTTCGTATTTTGTTTTTATTAAAACTTTAAATGCAACAATTTATTTAATCAAAATGTTATGAATTTATTTTATTTCAAATTTAAAAATAACCCTTATTTAGTTTGTAAGAATGGGTGAAAGTATGTTTGCGCCTTAATAGCACATTATGTGTATCTTGTAATGCTCCAGTATGTGCGTTTTAATATCTCTTAAAATAATATGTGATTGGTTTTTTATTCATAAATCGGTAAATAAAAGGGCAATAGATCATTTTAAGGACAATAAGATCATTTAAATTACTTTTTTCCTTATTTTTAAATAGGTAGTTGAAATGACTTGAACGAGTCACTTATCACGAGTGGATGCATACTTTGAACAGCAATATCTTATCAAATTTTTGTTATAAGAAAAACAAAAAAAAACCGTTCAGAAAAGCAAAGGCTATATTTTTTACTCCCAAGATTTTTCGTATCACTAATACTTTTTAAGTTATTTTGAAAAAAAGGCATTTGTTTTAAAATTTTATAAAAAATTTCATTTACTTTACAACCATATTTATTTAAAACTAAGCACTTTCAACCGGTTAAACATACAGATCAAGTGGACTTTTCTGAACCTTTCTGTTGAGAAGACAAAAAACCATTAAGTTTTCTTGCAGGACAGCCAGTACTATAAATCCTAAAATTACTGTAAATAGTACTTGTCTACCAGCATTAAAGAGTATACGGATTTTAGGACTCCCATTCGACAGTAAACTTGCTTGGAAATGTCATTTAAAAGATCTTAAAACTAAGTACCTTCTTAACATACTAAGTAAATCTTAACATATTAAAATCTTTGTCCAATCATCATTGGGTTGCAGACGAAGACTCCTTACTTCAGATGTCTTATTTGTTCTAAAATAGACTGCTATAGTTTCATTTATATGTCAGGTAGCCCATCAGATTTAAAACTTCTTAGTTCTGTACACAACACTGCACTTAAAATCTACCTTGGGGTCTTCAGATCGAGACCCCAAGAGAGTTTATACAGAGAAGCTATTGAACTTTCCCTCTGGCTACGTCACCGGCAACTCCTTTTAAAATATTCTTCTCAAATCTCGGCAAATACCAAAACTCCAGCCTATAAATTACTAAGTAATGACCTTTTAGACTCTCATTTTACTATTAAACTTCAATCTATGCCGCAGTATATCTCACCACATTCGAATAATATCGATCTTTCAGCCACAACTCCAATATTACTATCACATTAACCTCCCTGCAATAAATTGGAAGCAGATTTTAATCTCTTGTAAACTGATTATGATAAGCATTAGACAAATCCACAATTTCTTAGGTAAATATTAAAAAATTAATTGCTAACAACAGATTTGGCCTAATTCTATACACAGATGCTTCTAAGAGTCCTATAGCTGTAGATGTGCTGTAACTTTAAACACAGATTTAGTCATATCTTGTAATCTCCCGTTCTTCTGCTGCACACATACTGCTGAATTATTCTCTATTCTAAAAGCTACAAACTTACTATCACCAGAATATAAAAAAGTAACAATATGTACAGACTCTTTAGTGCCTAACTATAGGCTATATCGGCTATACAAGACTAATTCATAATCATTAAATGACTTCCTAAGATCCATCTACATGTACACACTGTTGTAATATACTATAATGTTAAACATATTCTCGTAGGCTGTCCCTATTGCAACAATAACAGAAAAATTAAACTTTTGAGTCGAAACCTACAAAATATTCTCAGTTCGCCAGATCAATTCCAAAACCTCATTAATTTCCTCTATGAAACTAGGCTTTACCAGGAAATTTAGAAGCAGAAACGTAGTTTAGAATTTGATAATTAGTAATTGTACCAATATTTAATGTAGTTAATGTAACTGTGGAGAAAAGAATTGGTGGAGAAATCATAAACACCATGAGATTTGCAGATAACACAGTATTTATGTCTGAGAGTATAGAAGAACTACAAAGTTTACTAGATGCAATAAATAGTGAATGCATTCAAATGGGACATGACATCAACACAGATAAGACCAAATTTATGATAGTATCAAAGAGTCCAATAAATAATAAGCAAATAACTCTTGGTGGACAGCAAATAGAGAGAGTGACAAAATATAAATATCTGGGAGCTTACATCAACACAGAATTAGATCCAGACCAAGAGATCAGGGTACGAATAGAAATGGCAAGGGCAGCGTTCTTAAAATTCAAGCAATTGTTCTGTGACAAAAATCTGAATACTGCGCTGAGACCAAGGTTTGTTGAATGTTACGTCTGGTCGCAACTATTGTACGGGATAGAAACATGGACATTAAAAGCGCAAATAGTTAAGAAGCTTGAAGCCTTTGAACTTTGGATATACCGTAGAATGTTGAGAATTCCATGGACTGCCAGGGTCACCAATGAGGAAGTGCTGAGAAGGATGGGTCGAGACAACAAATTGTTGAGAAGAATAAAAGTACGCAAGACTGCATACCTTGGACACATACTGAGGAATAATAAATATAGTCTTCTGCAGGTCATCATGCAGGGTAGAGTCGATGGCAAAAAGGGAAAAGGTAGAAAGAGGAAGTCATGGCTGCGAAATATTCGAGACTGGACAAACATGACTGTAGACGAATTATTCCACGTTGCAAAAGACAGAGAAACTTTTTGAAATGTGGTCGCCAACTTCCGATAATGGGGACGGCATAGGAAGAAAAAGAATGTTACTGTATATTCTTGTAATGTAATGTAATAAAATTGTACCTGTGTCAGTGACCTATGCTGTCGAGAGAGACATGTAAACCAAAAAAAAAACTTACAGATCATATAAACAATACATAAACAAAGTAAATTGTGAAGGGGTGACGAGTTACGACGGTAATTTGGGGTGATGATTAGAGGGTGATTTTTATGACGTTTTTACCATAAAAAGCGACCAACCTTATTTTGAGCTTAACTGGCCTAGTTTTGATGCTAAATTAAAAAAAAAAAACAAAAATAAAACTTTTTTTTAAACACTTAAAATGTGGTTAATTTCTTGGTTAATACATGTTAAAATATTCGATTTTGAATTTGATATATAAGAACCTACTTTACGAGAGCTACAGCTCTGACTCTACTGGATCTACACACCATTTATTTTTGTTTTTTGTATACATAAAATTTTTGCTTAGAATATTTTTTTTTATCTGACAACGTGGTTTTTATTTTGAAAAATGGACATTTTCACTGGCAATTAACTAAAAAATATTGGCTTAGTAAAATTTATATTTATTATTGATATATGCAAGTTGCCCTTGTTTTTATTTTAAATTTTTTAATATTTTTCCTTGCTTCTCGGATGGCTTCGGACATATTGTCATCAATTTCTGAAATTACTAATTTTATTTTATTGCGGCGTTTAAAGTAAACAAGAACTCTTTTCGGATATGTTCCCTACCTTGTAATTTTAATATTGTAATTGTAATGGCTGGTTTAGGTGGCAAAAAGACACCGAAAAGTATTTCTCTATATTTCTGCACCATTCTGCTCATAAAATTTATAAAATCATTTACCAAAGGGAACAGATTACTTATTTCTTTTGTCTGCAATATGAATAATATCATGGGTAGTAATATACATTTCAAAAAAGTGCACAAATACGTAGATTTTACAAAAAAAGGCAAAATCTCAATTTACACACAGGATAATTATATTTTATAAATGTAACAATAATTGGATGATTTTATAAATATTTTTAATATCAGAATTAACCAGAACTATTTATTCGTTATCTATGACGAAACGTGTTATTTGTGGAAATTCCAATTTATGTAAGTTTATCGGTCTTCGCCTTTTTAAGATCTATTTCTATTTTCTAAGATTTAAATAAGCATACATAAACATTATGGGATATTCCAAATAACCAATACTAAAATGTTTTTGTATATATACCAATACAAAACATCATTTGGTTTACTATTTTTATTGGAAATTCATATTATTGTTTCAATTTCCATTTCGGAAATCTTTCCAAAATACAAACTCATCAAATTTTGTTTTTAATGCTTGGTATTAAAAAAATGCTTCTGATTTAATATTATCTGCCTTATTCATAATAATTCAGACATATACAATACATTTCAAAGTATATGAATTTAAAATATATTTTCGATATTTTTGAATTGCGTTCCTGGGACAACTTTATTCAAATTGATAGTCAAAATTATTAAATTGTCTTTCGGAACATAAAAAAATAATTAAGTTTATTTCTCGTAACTCTCAATCTCTGGGTCAATATAAAATTGCCACTAACCTGAGAATCTCTATAACAATCAACCTCTGGGTCAATATTAAACGTCATTAATCTGAAGATATACCTTATTTAAATTTCAAAAACGCTCACGATTCCTCTGAAGATCCCTGTAGAGGAGACAAGTAGTTTATATGGCATACAAATCGGCTACAGCTAACGAAGGCTCCAACTAATTTTGGATACTACAATCTATATCTCAACGAAGAATCAAATAATTTGGTACATACTATGGTCCACAAAATAATTCCCAATACAATTTTTAAAATGATCCTCAAAAAATGATGATAAATATGATTCTCAAAAAATATGGTCGATTGCTACTATCTTTCTTTATTTAATTTGTTAGTTTTTAAACATCTTTAACCATTCCTTAAGTCATCTGATTGTGGTTATTTAGGCCTATTTAGCGATAGTCCTTTTGTCTCCTTTTCATTTCAATTCCACCAGTTGAAACGAAATCTTGTCAGAGGCATAGCTTTGGTAGCACTTTTCTCTTTTTGCTATTTGTTGACTGGGCATAATAGTGTTATACCTTAAGATTGGGCAGCACAGCAGTTGTAGCCTAAATCTTGGATGATGAGTTAGTTATGGTGCAGCTAACTGGTGATCTGTCAATTGAGAATTGTAGAGATGTGTGTGTATTTTATGTTTGGATATTTGTATGTAAGTGTATGTCATATTCAATCACGAAATCTATAGTTATTGATGTAGTTACAGTTTCCACTTTATGTTTTTACATAATCCACAAGTGTTTATCTAGTTATAGTTTATTCATATCTGTCCTATATTTCTGTAATCCGATAGCATGTTACCTATTAGCTATTGGGACGCGCAGTGTTCAGCATGCTTATCAAATGATTCACAAACTTAGATCGATACAGCAGTAGTTATAAAATAAAAAAACGGCCAAACTTAAATGTTAAGCAAATGAAATATCTTACTAACAAAACACTCAATTTTTACAAGTGCAACTAAACAAAGAAAGAGAAACTTATACAACAATAATTAACTAATTAACGCATTGATCAATAATGATAACACAATAAAAAAATACAGTAGCTAATTTATTGAGCCAATACTACAAATCTTACTACTAAATATTATTTTCTAGGCGATGTGTCACATTTCAAATATGAACATTCATGTGTAATCAAAAACGGTTATTGTGTATTCGAACATGAATGTCCGCACTTAATAGAAGGAGAGTTCCGCAACTTATGTCCTCAGCAGAAATCCCAAGGTGCCCTTTGTTGTGAAGGATGTAAGTAGGAAAATAAAAAAGATATTTCTTTCGTCGTCATTATTACTAATTCTTCTTTTATCAACCACTTATTTTTTATCGCTAAATACTTCGTTTCATGTCCTTGTTCACTCTATTTAATAGGCTTTTAATACTTTTTCGTTTATAAAGTTAAGTGAATAAAAGTTTTCTTCCAGTGAAAAATCCATTTAAGTATTTACTAATATTTTCTTTATTTAAGAATGTGCTGAAGCTATTTTCTTCTGACATCTTAGTGCAACTACTATTTTTGTTGGGAATAAGCTTCAATTTAAGTTTAAAATAAGATTATTTTCCACATTTCGATTTCCACTTCAGAAATCGTTTTCAAAATACAAAACATTAAACAAATTTTGTTATTTGTTATTCTGTGAAAAATTCTTCTAATAACTTCAGATATGTATTATACATTTTAAAGCAGAGGACTTTAAAATGATATTTCCAATATTGCTGAGTTGCGTTCCTGGGACGATTGTTCCTTTATTTTAAGATAATTTATTTAAATACATAATATCAACTTTAACATAAGAATATCCGTCAGAAAAAGCATAGAATGTCATTCGTCTTCAAAAAGACTACCACTTGCAATGATGACAGTTTTCATCATATTATTTCTTGTGAATGCTGCAAGATCCCGTTACATTTTGTTCCAAGTTGTTCTGTTCCATTTACTTCGGATGATCTTCATGGGCGGTATACCTTTGACGTCCTTCTCTTCTCTTCTCAACTGTTAGGTACCTAGAGATAAGATTAATACTATTATAAGAATTAATATTAAACTCAACAATCTTCCGGGTTGAACCGCGTCCATAATCATTGCGCCGAACTTTTATGTCTCCTTCAGGATGTACGAGGTCTCAGTCCCACCAACTTTCAGACACTACTACATTGATGACTATCCAATGCAATAATGCTACTGGGAACAGAGGACGGTTCATTTATACCGTCGATGGTGATGTGTTTTGGGTAGAGATTGGCGTGAGAGTTAGCGTGAGGATTGGCGCGTGATTTCTGACAGTAGGATTTGGATTGGCAGGTAAAGCGGACGATATTTTCTTTATGAGAGGTCTCTATGTCGAAGGTAACCGTATGTTGTTATCTCTTCTATTGACACAATTTGGCCTTTTTTCAATTTCTATGGCTTCTCATATAATTCTTGCGCATCAACATCAGGTTCCACCAATGACACCCTTTACCGCAGAAGCCAAGCATTAAACAGACAGGTGAGGGCACGATTACTTAATTTCCATATTTCTAAGGTTCACACTGATATTAAATTTATTATTTCTCAAATCAATAATGTCACTTCTTTTCTTGATAATCACCTTCCTGACAATTTGTTGGACACTTTTGAGTCATCTTTACATAAGAAATTTAATTTTGTATATCATAAATCCATGGCACACCTTCGTAAGAAGCTTAATAACTTAGACACTCCCCAGTTTAAAAAAATTCCATTTAATCCCAAGTGGATTAAAAATCTATCTAGTACTGAGGTTCCTCAGGACATTCTCAAGTTGTTATCCTTGGGCCCCAAATTTGGCTTACAGCCAACTTTCAGAGATTACTCTGTTAGTAGAATTTTAGCAGATGTGGAAAATATTTTGTCACATGCTGATAATTCTGACCTTTTATCTCTTAGGTCTTCTTCCAATAATATTCTGTTGAACTATTCTAATCGCCCTAGACAACCCATATCGGTGTTAGATAAGATTTACAGGGAGACGGTATCGTTTTTAAAAACTCACCCTAATCTTCTCATTCTTACAAGTGATAAAGGGAATGCCACTGTCCTCATGGATAGAGATCAATATCTTAACCTCAGCCAATCGTTGTTAGATGATGATAGATACTATCAACCTCTCTCTACCAACCCTTGCTCTAAATTTACAAATAAAATAAATAAATTCATTACACACTTAAAAAATATTAAGATCATAGATCAACCACTTGCAAAATTTTTACATAATTATGATGGATATGCTCCCAGATTTTATTGTCTACCTAAAATACATAAGCCCACATTGAGCATGAGGCCAATTGTTTCCTCCATTAATTCACCAAACACTAATATTGCTAAATTTTTAACTGACATCTTATCTAAATCTTATAATTATAATAATAACTTTAATATTGTTGATTCTTTTCATTTTAGTGAATTTATTAATAATTTTGAACTTCCACAAGACTACATTTTAGTGAGTTTTGATGTGGTATCTCTTTTCACTAATTTACCTCTTTCTAGTGTTATTACCTCCTTAAGAAATCACTGGAACTCCATCCAACCTAACTGTCCTGTATCCTGGGATGTATTTGCAGAACTTTTACAATTAATATTTGACACTAATTTTTTGGTCTTCAACGACAAATATTACCTTCAAATTTTTGGGACACCTATGGGTTCCTCAATCTCTCCCATCCTGGTTAATTATGTACTGGATGATCTAGTATCTGACCGTCTGGGTCTTTTAGATTTCCAAATCCCTTTTATTGAACGGTATGTTGATGACTTATTACTAGCCTTACCTCCAGACAAGATTCAGGCCACCTTGTCTTTATTCAATGAGTTTGATCCTCATTTACAGTTCACTGTTGAACTTGGGGACTCTAACACAAATAGTATTTCCTTCTTAGACATGCGTGTCATTAGAATGGGAGATAACACCCTTACTACAAGTTGGTACAGGAAACCAATGGCTTCTAATAGGTTTCTCAACTACCACTCTTGTCATCCCTTTAAATATAAATTAAACCTTATTAAAACTTTAAGCTGCAGGCTAAATAGACTGATACATCCGATTAATCGAAGAGAATCCTTTCAATTACTTAAAAATATTCTGATTGAGAATTCCTATACATCCTCCCTTATTAATAAATATCTTTACGTTCAAAGCTATGGTTCTTCTTTAAATGACATACCCAATGGTGACCAACTCAGAATAATATCAAATAATTCAATTAATAACACTGTTCTGCCTAATACTGTACTTGGGAATCCAACTACCCATTACTCATCTTTACCTTATTTTCCTCAAGTTACTGAGAAACTCGTTAAACTGTATAAGCATAACAACGTACCGGTTAAAATTGCTATTAAGAATGCTAAGACTGTCAGGAATTTGTTTTCTAAAACTAAAACACCTCTGTCCCTTCTGGAACAAGTTAATGTAATATATCATATACCTTGTGCTGAGTGTGACTCATGTTACATCGGTCAGACAGGGAGATCACTGAGAGGGCGTCTTACGACACACCGCAGTGATATTAATTTATCTAAGCATACTTGTGCTCTTGCCCAACATGCTATTAACACCAAGCACGAAGTAAACTTTAATGAAGTTAAAATTCTTGGCACTGAACGCAATCTCGTTAAAAGACAGTTTTTAGAAATGTGTTCAATATTAAAACATCCTAATACCCTTAATAAGAGAACCGACATTAGTAATTTGAGTCAAATTTATCATGCATTAATTTTACAGAATTAGCCTTGATATGTTGTTTTACTTAAATTTTGTCCCACATTGGGGTTTCTTTATTACATTTTCATATAATAAATTTAAATAAAAATAAAATAAAATAAATTATTCCTTCCTTAACTAAGATTTATCAACTTACATTTTATTAATTATTTGTCAATATCACTTTTACATAATTAAGTAATTGTTCTTTTTGATGAACTTGTTTGATAAAATTTAAACTGAAATTGATTCATAGAATCTTTTTCATTACGGTCCTACATGTTTGAACCTTTGGACTGTGGAAGTTGTATTAATCTTCACCTGTCAGCTGGCTAACTAGTGACGTCATAATATATAATATATGATATTTTGGATTGACTTCGCATGCTTTGTTCTTTGTGGACAGATCAATCACTGTAGGGTAAATGGTGATCTTAACCACCTTTTCCTTTCATTGTTTGGTTTTTTAACGACAAGCTGTTAACTAAATTTATCACATTTTTTGAATATACCGCCCTATTATATAGAGGTTGGTAGGTTGCCTTGCTGTTTATGTCATTTTGACCTCAAGGCCACTTCTATTCACGTTGTTTGCGTGGGTGTTAAACCTGTAAATTCATTTACCGGCGAGACTCAGTAAGCTAAAGACTGGTAACTTCATTTTATCTTATTACTATTAATCTTAAATAACTTTTAATGTTACCTAAAGTTAAAATTAAAATCTAATTTATTAAATAAATTTGTTGGAAGTGCATTCTTATGATCTTTCTAGTTCTTTACACTTTAAAATAAACCTTAATGTTTTTTTACTTAAGTTTTTATAATAACTTTTTTATATACATGTATGTTTATCACATGTTCTTTTGCTGTGCTAATTTTGTTAAATTGCAAACTATACCTAGTTTCAATTGATTGTTTTATACAACGTTAACTCTGAATGTCCAGTTTCGTAAGATTTTTCATATTTTTAACATCATTGACTACTACATGTCTTTGTAAGGTAACACACTTTTGTCGTAACTTCTCTATGGATGTTTGGTTTCATATTGTTCTTTTTAGATGAACTGATGATGCTTTCTGAGCAGAAAGCGAAACGTCTTCAATAAATAGATGAAGTAGCCACCTTCTTTGTCTTTTATTTCTCCACTTTGACCGAAAAACCCACCACTCTTCGAGTGTACCTTAGATATATATATATATATATATATATATATATATATATATATATATATATATATATATATATTGTTATGCTATTTAAATTGTATTATATTGCTTACTTAGGAAAAATCCTGTCTATATTTATTAAATGAACTATTCTCCAATTAATCACAATAAATCAGCATTAATTAATTACAATCTCAGGCTATTTAAATTGTACGATTTACCTTTGATCGTGGATTCAAAATATTTTCCAATTGGCGTCCTAATCGGGATAGGTAATATGACCTGAATAAAATACATAGAATTTCAACTGAACTATATGTGAGATGTCCTTTATTTTAATGAAATTTTATATAACAATCAATCCTGTAATATTTGCAATATACTAACTTTAAATATATGAGAAGTTGTTTTCTATCATGGACCCAAATGTTATTTTACATTGATTTTTAATATGTGTTATAACTAAGCTCTTTTTATAATTCCTTTTTTTTTTAAGTGATCGCAAAATTAACTGTCTCTATTATTTATTCAATTTATTTAATTAATAAATGAAAATCACACTCCGGCTCTAATGAAAATTGACTGACCTTTCCTTCTCTGCCGTTGCAATTCTATGGCCACGCCACAACAAAAAAATCCTTTCTCTGCTTCTGCTCCTATTGTGGTCCAGATGACGTACACCTTTCTCCTATCTGTCCTTGTATCTCCAAATGTTTCCGGCTTCGTCTGCTATTAATATTCTTATGCCCTTTGGTTTTCTATCTCTCTGTACCCCGTTCCTCACACTGGTCAGCTTTTACACCGCAAATAAACACACCCGGTAAATTACGTCTTCGGGACTTCAAACAAACACAAATCACAAAGCTCCTTCCTTCTTGGACGACGAAAACTGACTAACTAACCTTTTTTTCTCTCTCCTATCTCATAGCCAAAACCAACCTCCTTGCATTCAAAATTTGACCAATAAAAATCATCCACCTCTTGTGACGTATATCGTTACCACCCAACTCTCTCTATAAAACGTCATTCGGGTAATTCCAGAAAACAACCTTCTTTAATTATTCTAACTAAATCTATCTGCTTTACAAATATTTCTTACTAATAGCTACAAACGATACCTGTTTCTCAATTCAATGTCTTTTGTTAATAAACTTTTACCGATATAATCTTTCGGGGAGAAAACCACCGCAAATCCCGGTCTATTGTTCAACACTTTCTATATACACTTTTATTCCGGGTAAAACCATTCCACAATAACCGACTTATTTAAATTTCTTATCGATAATATTTGAAAGTCTTGTCTCTGAGGCCTAATGAACAATTCTTCGAACAACTTAAAATACATATTTTGTCTTATACAGGATGTTTGAAAATTTATATGCCCGTGTCTTTATGAAATATCAATAATTTTAATTTTTATTTAAGTAATAAAATTTGTATATCGGTTTTTTATTGCTTATGGTCATTCAAAAGTACAACAAATCCCCGCCTTTGTAATCGATAAAATTTATCAATCTATGCAACTAAATTTTCTCGAGGCAAACTAAAACGCACTTCCTGTATGCTAGCTGTACTTATGCTACGTATTATCCTATCCTACTATCTACTTTATACAAATTTAAATCTTCATTCGTGATATTTATATACATCATGGATATTATAAATACCTCTGATCTTTTCAGAATCCATATGTTTCAACTCATAGCTGTTTACTCCATCTTCGTTGTTTACTATGTATGGCCCTTCGAAAACAGGCATCAATTTTGCGCAAATACCGGTCTGAAGATTTGACACTCTTAATGCTCTTACCATTACTTTGTCACCCTTTTGGAAAGTTACTGGTCTTCGTTTCCTATTATGACCCTGTCTCTGGATGTATTTCTCATTGCTTCTTCTTAATCTCCTCTGAACGGTTTCTATAACCTGTCGATACTCTCTTTGTTCTGGATCTTCCCACGGTCTTATCGGCATGACGCCTTTCATGATGTATTCTGGTGTTTCTTTCGTTACTGTACTTGGCATGGAATTTAGGTACATCTCTATTTCTCCCAATTTTCTGTCCCATCGCCGATGTTGACCATCCGTTGCAATGCGAAGAAATTTCGTTACCTCTTGTATAAATCGCTCAGAAGGATTACTTTGGGGATGCCTGATGCTTACAAAGTTCGTCTCGATTCCCCGTTCTCTAAGCTGTCCCTTGAAACGATCATTTCGGAAGTACGTTGCATTGTCTAGTAAAATTTTTCTTGAGGTTCCTACCGTAGCGATGAAATTGTCTATTTTTCTCAATATTTCTTCCCCTTTTGTGGTGCGGCAACTATATAATTTTACGTATTTTGAGAACACATCCACCATCACCAGAATATGCTTGTTCCTTTGCGTGGTCACAATTAGATCGCTTAACATGTCGATGGCTATAATGTCCAGGTTGTTCCGGGATACAATGCTCTTTGCAATATTTTCGTTTTTAAAATTCCTGCTCTTGTATTTCTGGCATACTTCGCATTTCTGTGTGATCTCTTTTGCAATGCGGTAATCTTGTCGACTGATGTAGTTTTCCCTAAATACAAGCCATACCTTTCTACTGCCAATATGTCCATTTTCCTCGTGTAGTTTCTTGATGATTCTTTCTGCCAATGTCGGTGTCACTAAATATAATTCCTTTCCGTCTATTCTCTTAAAAAATATCTCGTTTTCTAGCTCTGCTCTTCTCTTTTCTCTTTCTTCTAGGCCTTCCTGGTCGGTCCTTATCTCATTTAACGAAAATATCCCTTCGTCTTGTGCCAGTATATTCAATCCCACATGTAATGTAATTGTCTCCTTTTTTCCTGTATCTTCGTCCCGTGTTAAAGCGTCAGCTATTATGTTGTCTTTCCCTTTGATGTATCGAAATTGGAAATCATACTCTTGTAAGAGCAGAATGCCTCTGTGTATTCTGTTATTTACCAATCGATTCTTCATGATGTGTATCAATGCTGCATGATCCGTTTCGATGGTGAATTTAGCTCCCAATAAGTAAAACCTTAATTTGTTTACGCAAAATAGTACACTGGCGAATTCCAACTCGGTGACACTGTATTTTCTCTCATGTGTTTTAGTCACTCGAGATATAAAACATATCGGAACCTCTTGGCCGTTTTGTATTTGCGACAACACTCCTGCAAATTTCTGTATCGACGCATCCGTACGGAGTATAAACGGCAAATTGTAAATAGGGTGATATATTTTTGTTCCTTTAGCAAATTCTTGTTTCAATATTTTGAAAGCTTCCTCCTGTTCTTCTTTCCAATTCCATTTTGTCCCTTTCTTTAACAATTTTATTAAAGGAATTTCTTTTTGGCTTAAATCGGGAATTAATTTCTTGAAATAATTTATCGTACCGAGAAACCCTCGCAATGTTTTTAGATTTGTTGGTCTTGGGTATTCGTCGATGAGCTTTACTCTGTCCTCGGCTAGACTTACAGTTTCGGTGTCAAGTTTGAAACCCAAATAAATCACTTCCTTTTGAAAAAATTGACATTTTTCAATGTTTAGTTTTAATCCCGCTGTGTCCAATTCTTTCAAAATTATTTTGATATGTTCCACATGACTCTGCATATCTTGTGAAAAAATTAATAAATCGTCGATGTAATGGACGATGAACTCTTCATGGTGATTCAAAATGGTATGCAAAGCTCGTACAAGTGCTGCACAGGCGCTTTGTAATCCAAACGGAACTACCTTAAATCGGTATACTATACCATCAATTGAAAAGGCAGTGTAGTTTCTACACTTTTCAGCCAAAGTTATTAACCAAAAACTATGCTTTAGATCAATTTTTGAGAAAATATGTGATCCCGTGATCCTTCCAAAAATGGCTTCGATATTTAACGGTGATTCATATTGTGATACTGTGTGTTGGTTGATATTTCGGGCATCTAAACAGAGTCTTAACTCTCCACTGCTCTTCTTCACTATCACAATTGGGTTAATATAGGGTGAGTCACATCTCTCAATGATTTGATCTTCCAACATTTTTTTGATTTCTTGCTTTACTTCTTGCCGATACTTATAAGGAATTGGATAAGTCTTTGATCGAAAATTTCCCAAGTTTTTCACCTCAAATGAGTGCTCGTATTTTGTGGCCACTCGGTTTTCCTCATTTATCAGCGTTTCATAGTCTCTTAAAATTATACGCAAATCATTTTCTTTGCCTTCTCCACATATCAATTTTTTGTCTCTCCCATCAAATTTTTCGCACATATTCACCGTGTACTCCGTGTCTTCTTCAAACACCACTGTCTCCATTGTGTCCTCTTCATTTTCCTTTGTTTTTTTTTTTGTTGGGCTCGTCTCTTCTTTTGAGGAATCCCAAGTTTTGCTTTCATTTCTTGTCAAAATTTTTCCATCTTCTTCTCCTGAGCTCGTCTCATCTTTTGAGGAATCCCAGGTTTTTTTTCTTTGATCTTTTTCAGACCTTTTCCCCTCTTTCTTCCTTTTCCTTTCTTCGTCGCCAGGTTCATTTCCACCGTTTGTTCTTTCTCTGATTCGTCCGTAATTTGTTTCTCTTGTTCCTTATCCTGTTCTTCTTCTTTTTCCTTGGTTATTTTCATCGTATTGGTTTTGAAGTCGATCACTACATGTTTTTTCGTTAATTCGTCAACGCCTACAATCATGTCATGTGACATATTCGGCATTATTACACATTGAAGTGCATACATATTTTTTTTCAATCGTACCATTACTCGTATACCTTCATTTATTGTTGCCAATGTCCGTTTATTTGCGCCCACTAAATTCACCCTAGGTATTTTATAAATTAGACTTGTTAAATTTACTTCTTCGATTAATTTTCTGTTGACCAGTGTTATTTCAGAGCCTGTGTCTATCATAATTTTAATTGGTTTCTCATTTATAAATCCATCCACAAATTTTAAATTAACTCCATTTCTCTTTTCATTGTTTCCTGCCAGTTTAATAAATTCCTTGGGGTGACAAAAAATTCCTGTTTGTTTTTTCGTTTTTAGTGAGCGCCTTCTTGAAAACACGCCTATTGTTCTTCTGTGTTTTCTCTCCCGTCATCTTCTCTCTCATATTCATTTTCTTCTCTTTGCATATTATTTATTTCTCTTCTGTTCTCTTTTGGTCTATCATTCCCGTATCGATTACCGCGAGATTCCTGTTCATTCCGTGGGTTATTGTATCTGTTTCCTTGGTATGGGCGGTTATTTCTACTCTGATTTTCCCGATCCCTGTTTTCATTCCATCTCTGGGTTCTGGGTTCATAATTCTCTCTTCCGTTCGGTCTATTTTCATATCCCCGTCTAGGTATGAATTCTCGTCTTGTATAATCTCTTCTAAAATTTTGACCTCTATCTCTATATTCTTGGTTTTCTCTTTGTCTATAATTTTCTTGCGGTCTTCTTTCTCTTCTTTCATGCCTACGTGATTCTCTCATTTGCAAAAATTGACATAAGCTGTCAATGTCCTTGTAATTTTGGAGATTTATGTGGTCTTCCAAGGTATCTTCAAAATGTCGCGATATCAACTCTACCAATTGTTCTGATGAATAATTATATTGCAAATGTTTTGCATTATTATAGAGTTGTAATGCGTACATCTTTTCTGATACGCCCATCCTCTCATGGTATTTTCCATTTTGTAACTCTTTATTTACTTGTAGTTGCTGTATTTTTCCCCAGAAATAATTTAAGAATCTTCTCTCAAAATCTTGCCAATTGTCCAATTCTTCTTCCTTGCTGACAAACCAAAGATTTGCCTCTTCTTTGAGATGGTTTCTGATGGTTTCCTTTGCTGTTGCAAACGGTCCTATGTATTTGACTTTTTCCTTTAGGTTATTTATAAAAGGCACTGGGTGTATTTTCCTTATATCCCCGCCAAATCGTACTTTTACGTCTTCTGTGCTATATACGATGACTTCCTTTCTTTCTACTTCTCTTATCTCCATCTCTGCAATTTGTTTAAATCTCCTTTCCGTTTCTTTCCGGTCTTCTTGTAGCGCATTTTCAAATTTTACTTCTATCTGTTCTAATTCCCTTTCTTGCATACTCTGAATATCCTTCATTTTAGTTTCGATTTCTTCTCTCTGCAATTCTAGTTTCCTCTCTGTTTCTTCCCTACTTCTTTCTAAACAGACTTTTATTTCGTTTTCATATTTGTCCATACGCGTTTCCATTTTTTGTTCCATTTTTCTTTGGTTTTCTTCCAAATTGTCCAATTTTTGTTCCGTTCTTTGTTGTGATTCATCCATTATGTGTTTTGTTTCCAGTTGATTTTTATCCATTTTTTGTGACGATTCTTGTATTTGTTGTGTCTGTATTTGCATCATAGCTAATAATTTTTCTAACATCCCTGTTTCTTTTCTTTCCTCCATTATTGTAGCATTTCCTTCATTATCCGATCCTTCATCAATAATTGTTTCCTCTTCTATCTTATCCTCTTTCCTTTCTTGCGTTTTGCTTTGACTCCTTGTGGTCGACATGTTCGTTAGATTATTTATCCCCGCCAAATATGAAACTTTGAAATTTGTGCAATAATATCCCCGCCAAATATAAAATTCTACTGGTCTGTTGCAACAAACGGGACTTTTCCTGTTCAAATGTAATAACTCTTGAGTACGAGTATCAAATTTCAATATCCCACAAATAAATCAAATGGTAAAATATCAAATGTCAAAATCAATCAAATAATTCAAGTATGGTAAAATTATCAAATTTAAATATCACACAAATAAATCAATTATGGTAACCTATAAATTGTCAATATCACGAATAAATCAATTATGGTAAATTGTATCTTAAAAAAAATATATAATCTTTATGTCCTCAATTTTTACATAATATTTCACTTTATCCCCGGCATATAAACTTTCAAATATCTGCTCGTCTACTCCTATCCTTTCAAATTTGCCAACTAGAAATATTTTTCAAAGCTTTACACGTTGGGGGCCATTTTTGTTATGCTATTTAAATTGTATTATATTGCTTACTTAGGAAAAATCCTGTCTATATTTATTAAATGAACTATTCTCCAATTAATCACAATAAATCAGCATTAATTAATTACAATCTCAGGCTATTTAAATTGTACGATTTACCTTTGATCGTGGATTCAAAATATTTTCCAATTGGCGTCCTAATCGGGATAGGTAATATGACCTGAATAAAATACATAGAATTTCAACTGAACTATATGTGAGATGTCCTTTATTTTAATGAAATTTTATATAACAATCAATCCTGTAATATTTGCAATATACTAACTTTAAATATATGAGAAGTTGTTTTCTATCATGGACCCAAATGTTATTTTACATTGATTTTTAATATGTGTTATAACTAAGCTCTTTTTATAATTCCTTTTTTTTTAAGTGATCGCAAAATTAACTGTCTCTATTATTTATTCAATTTATTTAATTAATAAATAAAAATCACACTCCGGCTCTAATGAAAATTGACTGACCTTTCCTTCTCTGCCGTTGCAATTCTATGGCCACGCCACAACAAAAAAATCCTTTCTCTGCTTCTGCTCCTATTGTGGTCCAGATGACGTACACCTTTCTCCTATCTGTCCTTGTATCTCCAAATGTTTCCGGCTTCGTCTGCTATTAATATTCTTATGCCCTTTGGTTTTCTATCTCTCTGTACCCCGTTCCTCACACTGGTCAGCTTTTACACCGCAAATAAACACACCCGGTAAATTACGTCTTCGGGACTTCAAACAAACACAAATCACAAAGCTCCTTCCTTCTTGGACGACGAAAACTGACTAACTAACCTTTTTTTCTCTCTCCTATCTCATAGCCAAAACCAACCTCCTTGCATTCAAAATTTGACCAATAAAAATCATCCACCTCTTGTGACGTATATCGTTACCACCCAACTCTCTCTATAAAACGTCATTCGGGTAATTCCAGAAAACAACCTTCTTTAATTATTCTAACTAAATCTATCTGCTTTACAAATATTTCTTACTAATAGCTACAAACGATACCTGTTTCTCAATTCAATGTCTTTTGTTAATAAACTTTTACCGATATAATCTTTCGGGGAGAAAACCACCGCAAATCCCGGTCTATTGTTCAACACTTTCTATATACACTTTTATTCCGGGTAAAACCATTCCACAATAACCGACTTATTTAAATTTCTTATCGATAATATTTGAAAGTCTTGTCTCTGAGGCCTAATGAACAATTCTTCGAACAACTTAAAATACATATTTTGTCTTATACAGGATGTTTGAAAATTTATATGCCCGTGTCTTTATGAAATATCAATAATTTTAATTTTTATTTAAGTAATAAAATTTGTATATCGGTTTTTTATTGCTTATGGTCATTCAAAAGTACAACAATATATATATATATATATATATATATATATATATATATATATATATATATATATATATATATATATATCTATAGACCCTCCCTTGCAAAAACCGTTTTGGATTTCTACCTCGCTATAATCTGTTTCCAATCTTACTCTTATCCTTCATAACTTGTCCAGTGAAATGTACACTATTTCTTTATATTAATTGCGTTTTTTATATAAATTAAGCATATCTGAGCTAAGTTGTGGTTGTTTTTTACATTTTGAACATTTTAAACAAACTAATTTCGCGTTTTCTTGCTCACAGAATTATGATAAAACATTTTGATTTTATTACTAATAAGTTTTTTTATTGTAGATCCAGCAACGGAAAAACTGAGTTGCGCTGAAATCTGTAGACCAGAAAAACAATGTCCAACCAACTTAAACATTGGTAGAAAGGAATGCCCGCATGGAGAAGTGTGCTGTGTTTTAGTATGACATTTAAATCAATATAACCATGTTTATAATTTTTAAAAATAAAAATTAGTTGTCTAGTACTTATCTTGTTTACTTTATTTTAAATAATTAATGCTAAAATAATTACATATTATATTAGTTGTCAGGTTCTCAGAACTTTTAAATAATAAATTTTTTCTTTAATCTACATTCCTAATATAATAATTTTACTGACAAATTTTTTATCTACTTGAACATAGATAAAAAATTTTATATTTATGTAAATAACGTTGATAAAAACTATATTATTTAGTTTTTCCGTGTACTTTTCAGTACATTTAATAAAATGAAGATACAGTACATAGAAAGAGAGCGCGTAAACCCCGGAAGAGAAAGTTTCTTCATGTTCTCGAGATACCAATAAATACGTGTATCTGGGAATAAGTAAAGTAAAGGTATTAGTGTATTTATTAAGTACACCTGAAATTATACTGAAACTTAAACTCTTTTTGAACGTGCAACGTAAACTTTTCTGAACATTTTGGAAGATCCTAACACTAAATGATTACACTGTTAGAAAATTTTGAACAACTATTTTTTAGCTATTTTGGAAACAGCATTAGTCGCTATAGACTTCAAATCGTTGATCTACGATTAAGAACGTCAGCAGAATGTAAAAAATTACATTGTAATTGCTTTTTGTTCTTCTTCCTTCTTTATTTTAGAAGAATTACATATTTTCATCTACCTGCATCAATGTTCAAAATTATCGCTCCATTTTTTTCGGTGTCGGCCTATACTTGTTGACAATTTATCTCAAGCCGTTCTGACAATTTTTCTTTCTTTTATTCTGCTAATATAATTGTTCCACTATTTTCTCTTCTTTCTTTCTTGATGCTACCCGTACCAGATGATCATCAGTGAAAGACGTCTATCAAGTAGTTGAAACTAGTCACAAAATGAGGTCAGATGACCCTTAAATTATATAGTCTGAGTAATGAACATAATTATTAACACAATAGGCCGATGATAAATGATTACATTATTTAAGTAAACGTACAATTTTCCAGCTCGAAAATGGGAACCTTACTCCCTGAGAGGTTGAGTTGATGTTGTTTTTGTTCGTAGCTCTATCATTTCAATTTGGAGATCTTGCATTTACGTCTCCTATAATTATTTAATGTCAGCTATGTTTAGAAGTGCGTTCAGATCGTCATCTATTAGGGGATTCTTTTTTAGTATTTAGCTGTGGCGTTAGGATTCTGGTATGTGTAATCCCTTTTCTTACTAGAATATCTGTGCTTTACATGATCTTCCCTGATCTTCCTGTGTTGTCGTTCGTATAGATGTCGTAGCCAGGAAACTTTAGGTTAAAGATTTTCGTAAGCTTAGTTTTCCCTGTTAGCGTGCCTTAGTGCAGCGCTAACTTTATGTCTGCAATCGCCTTGGATACTATTCTAGTAATCAGTTGTTTAATGAGTACTCTAATCCATCCTGCTCTTTGTTGGAGATCAAGATTGTATTATTCTCCCCCTATTGGTTGATTCTTATAACTTGTGCGTATGATGGTCCGGTTGCCTGTTGTTGTGTCGTCCTTGGTAGGGCTTGTTGCATCTAAGTGTCTTTTTCAGTTAGGACATTTAGGGCATTTTCGGAAATTAGCGTAGTGTTGGCCCTAGCAATTAACTTATTTTGCCTTTTGTTCTGGAGCCATTTTGCACTTTTTTGCTCAGGTGGTTTTCTTCGCATTTGCCGCTTTAAAAACACGCGTTTTGCGCGTGGTGGAAGCTCTGGTAATTGAAGCACTGTGTAGGCCCAGTTGCCTTTTGCAACTCTTCGATTACGATCCTCAAGTGCATCAGATTCGTAATCCGCATTGCTTTTACCACTTCCTCCTTCTTCAGTGTTAACACAAACATGGGGAGAGGCCTTCTGTCCCTTTTTCGTGGTATCATATTTAATTCAGGTATCAGTTCTGTCTCGTTTGTCTAGCATATGGTCGAAGATATCCTTTGCCTTTGTATTTGAGGGTGAGCCCCTCAATACAAGCCTTGGTTTTATATCCTCTTCTGGAGGAAAGGCGAATAGTATTTTTACTAGGTAAGGTATTTTTACAGTTTTGTCATAGTCTTTGATCAACTTAACTTTACCATTTTTCTATAGTCATCCGGGTTTTTAGCCCAGATGAGTATCTTTCTCTCCCATTTTGTGAGATTTTATTTATCGTAATAATACGTTGTTCCTAGGCTAGATTTAGGACATTTACGGACTGACCCTAATTTGATGCTCGACAGTGTATATATAAATAATTTATATCTTTAATCTCTGTGAGCCTAGCAAATTTTAAATACAATGTTGTTCCTGTGGTGGGTAGGGTGACATATATCGATAGCAAAAATCAAAAATAAAAATAACAACATAATTATTATAAGTCACCTTCAGCTAATTAATTCTTAATCTAAACACAGGAAATTCATGTAATTATAAAAACTTGATCTGATAAAAATATTAGTTTATATAAGTGAGTTTTAAAAATAGAGGTGGGAACCAATGTTCCAAAAATAAGTCAGTAAATATTAAATAATTCAGTAATTAAATTAATATTAAATATATAATATTTTTGTTACATATATCTTAACAATTCCTCTACCTAACGGGTATAAACACTGTCAAAACTGTTCTTCTAGATCAGCTGTGTATATAATGTATGCAATATAAAGATATAAATCTAAAGTTTACTCTCTTGTATTTCTAAATTCTATCGCTCTGGTTACACAACTCGGGATATTCAGTCGCACGCATTAATATGCGTTATAAATCTTAGTATAACGCGTTGCAAGATATAGTAGACAATCCTCTCGTGTTGCAGATGGAGCCAAGTGGTAGTGGTAGGAGTAGGAAGAGCAAGTCAAGTTCCACAGCACTTAGGTCATAATTGATCCATTAGGTATCCTCCCAGGGAGCTATCATCTTTAGCTCATTGTTCGTTCAGCTATTTCTAGGAAGGTGGACAAATCGTCAGGGAACATATTCCTTATGTGGGCAGGTGTAGGCTGTTACTAGTTTTTATTCTATATTTTTGCTCATACTAAATAAATAATTGTTTTCTTACTAAAAAATAATATTAACAAAAAAACAATATGATAAAACAAAAACTGTTTACTCCTAGTTAGAAAATAAATTAAACACAATCTATTCTAGGTTAAAAAAAGAGAAAAACAAAAAAAGATATATCTGCAAGAACGTTCTTTTCATCGTACACCAGACTATTTATATAAAAAAGAATAAATAATATTACAGATTATTATGATACTAGAACTAAGAATCATCATCAATGTAATCACACCAATGAAAAACTCATCTACAGGAAGGAACCCTTTTAGATCTACTTGCGCTCTACAATAAGATATGGTTCAGTCAAAGCTTTCCGAGTCTTTGGCGACAGTCGTTTACCATACCGATTAGGAAAAATTACTCATCTTCTAAAGCTGCCAGTGCCTACAGGCCAATCTCACTAATATGCACAATGTTCAAACTACTAGAAAAGATGATAAATAAACGTTTGCTTTGGTTTCTTGAAACAAACAATCTGATAGATGCAGCACAGTCGGGATTCAGACCCAATCGAAGTACGATGGACAACTTGGTACTAACTTGGTACTTCTCCAAACAGAAATAACCCAAGCTATATCAAATAAGAATGATGTCATCATAGTTACCTTAGACTTAGAAAGTGCCTTCGACACAATAAACAGAGCTGTTATTATTAGAACACTTGAGCAACTCAATTTAGCGGGTAATATTCTCACCTTTATAAATAATTTCCTACAATATCATTCAAAGTAGTTCCAAACGGGAAAACATCTACATCACATATTTCACAAAATGGAGTCCCCTAAGGCTCAGTTCTAAGCTCCACACTATTCCTTCTTAGCATCAACGATATAAACTTCCTTGTTCTTCCTCCAATAAAACACTCAATATACGCAGATGATCTTGTTCTTTATTGCCAAGGTAAAGTTACAAGGAGCACATGCTCTTTACTCCAAAATACTCTTAACAATCTTCATAACTGGTCTACTATAATTGGAGTAAAATTTTTATTTGGAAAATCTAAAGTCATAAACTTCTCTAGAAGACATCACACCCACCCTCCTCTACTTCACCTAAATGGATCTATTCTTCAAGTGGTTGATGAACACAAATTATTAGGAGTAATATTCGATAAAAGACTTACAATGGAGAGATCAGACACAGAATACAAAAACAAACTGCCCAAATAGAATCAATATCTTAAAAACTCTAGCTCATCATCAATGGGGGGTAGAAAAGAAAGTCCTCTTAAGAATTAACAGAACATTGATTCGTTCTAGGTTGGATTACGAAAGAATTCTCTAGATATCTGCTTCCGACACTTACCTTAAAAGTCTAAATACAATTTACAACACTTCTTTACGTATTAGCCTCGGCGAATTTAAATCAAGTCCTTCTGAAAATCTGTAAATCGAATCTTCAGAACTTCCACTTTTTATAAGACGGCAACGTTTACTACTGTCTTACTTATCTAGAATTTACTCTAATCCAAAAATCCTAGTAATTAAACTAATTAATACTCCCCACCCTGTTCCAGATAATAGCCATTCTCGAGCACATTCTCTCTCACAAATTTTAAAAACTTTGCTAAAAGACACAGACCTAAAACTCACAACTCCCTTTACTACGTTCAGAATTCCCTCGTGGACCAAAAACTACCTACTGTCCTTACCAGACTGAACCGATACAAAAAAGAAGAAACGCCCGGAACTCTCTTGGTACAAGCATTTGAGGAACTTATACAGACACAGCGTTATGACAAAATTCTCTACACAGATGCCTCCAAAGAAGAACAGGTCGTCGGCTGTGCCGTCAGTACCTCAAATACAATAGTAGCATCATATCGACTTTCTCCCAGATGCATTATACACGCAGCCGAACTGTACGGAATACTCAAGGTATTAGACTCGCCCACTGCTAATTAAAAATAATTCGCAATATGCACCGATTCTATCTCCGTAATTGACTCAATTAGAAATATATACTCCATACGTCCCACTGTATAGTACATCCACAGTATCTGCCAACAGCAGTCAAAGAATAATGTTTCAGTAACTATCATCTGGATACCATCCCATGTTGATATCAATAAAAATGAGAACGCTGATCATGCAGCAAAACTGGCCTGCTCCTTAGAAAATATGGAAAACATACAACTTCACCAAGACCTAAAGACCAGTATCAAAAACAACGTACTAAGCACTTGGCAAATACACTGGAACGTGCAAAATACAAAACTACGCACAATTCAACAAACTGTTACCTTCATCACTATGCCTCAAATGAGTAGAAAGAACAATATTATTATCAGAAGGCTCAGAATAGGTCACACTCGTCTTACTCATGGATATCTGATGTCTTCTGAAAGCCATCCTCGCTGTGAACATTGTAATGAGTCCTTAATAGTCCAGCACATATTACTAGAATGTGTCCACTACAAACCTCAAAGAGACTACTACAACTTTCAAAATAATCTAAGTGATCTACTCGGATCTACAAACATGTACTACAGTGCCATAATTCTTTTCTTGGAAGCCTGTCACCTTTAATACTTACTGTAATTATATTATGTTGTTAATGTATGCTAACTTGTATATAGACAGATTGTATATCTATGTAAACATAAACATAAATATGGAGACACACATGGTATTTATTGATCTTCAAAAAGCGTATGACAGTGTCCCATTAGCCAGGCTATGGCAGGTGCTAGAAGACAAGAATATTCCACCGATTTACATTAATGCTGTATGGGAGTTGTACGATGATATGACGAGTGTAATAAAGATTGGACAAAAAGTGACAAAAAAGATAAAAGTGATCAAAGGACTTCGCCAAGGCTACTGCATTGCACCTACACTCTTTAAGATTTTTTATGGGTGGGGGTTAAGATTAAGATATTAAGAGGGGGTTTTGGATATTTGGAAAAGAAAATGTGAACCTATGGGTGTTAAAATTGGAGACCATACACTGTACAGCTTGCATTTTGCTGATGACCAAGTAATACTTGCAGAAGATCAAGATGATATCTACTACATGTTACGAAAAAAAGATGAAGAATATACTAAGTGGGGCTTAACAATTAATCCATCAAAAACAGAGTACGTGGTAGTGGGAGGTGAAGGAAAGCACTTAGAACTAGGAAGCAAACAAATTCAAAATAGTGATAGCTATAAATATCTCGGTGTAAACATTACAAACAATGGTCGGAATACAAAAGAAATAGCTACTAGAATTGGTCAAGGAAATTCAGCAATACGTCAACTGAATAGTATACTTTGGAATACCCACATCACCCGAAACACAAAAATTAGGATATACAAAAGTATCATAGAAAGCATTGCTACATATGGTTCAGAGCTTTGGGTAATAAATAAAAATGACGCATCCAAAATAAAAGCAATGGAAATGAATTATTGGAGAAGATGTTGCCAACTCACTAGAAGAGATAAGGAATACTGAAATCAGAGAGCGTATGGGCATAGGCATTGACGTACTGGAAACTATAGAATTCAAAAGGCTGAAATGGTATGGCCATGTAGAAAGGATGAATGATCAACGATGGCCAAAGAGAATGTTACAGTGGATCCCCACCAACCGCAGGAAAAAGGGAAGACCAAGAAGATCGTGGAGACAAGAAGTAAAAGGTGGAATGGAAGATAGGGGTCTACAAGTAGATGACTGGAACGATCGCAAGCGTTGAAAGCTAGGTTGCGAGAAACGGCGGTAGCTGTAATAAACTCGTTATATATATATATATATATATATATATATATATATATATATATATATATATATACATATACATAAACATATTGTAATAAACTTTGTACCAGTGCCAATGGCCCATAGTTGCCGAGACACTTTAATTTAAAATAGAAAAAAAAAAGAACACTAACTTCTTTGGGGGCTGCTTTGATCGGTTAATTAAGTTTCGCTTGAAATAATAAAAACTACATGGATCATTGTATTAGAAATAAGATATTTCATATTTCAAATATATCATTTATTCACATTTCTCTCTACGACAATAGGTTCAAATAACGGATTATACGTTAGTAATTATAATATAGTAATTCTACTATATCTTTGATCCAAGAATGTCTCTAACAAATTGATATATTTTTTAAGAAAACCACACAAAACGCAGTTGGCAGGATTTTTATAGTTATACTTCATTTCAGATGTCCGTGCAGTAAAGAAATGTGCAATCTCTGTTTGAAATCAGGTATTTAATAGGCTCTATAGTAATAAGGGTACTAATAGCCTCCTAGATAATAGTTAATGAACTTATAATGGTTTTATTTACAAGTGTAAAACGTACATGGGCGTGCAAATGGGTTTCACAACATTTGTGAAAGTTACATATGAAACAAATATCTCTTTTTTTTTGAGCAAATTTTATATATTATGTATATAATTAATTAAAAAATGGAATTTGCTACTTAAGTAATACAAAGGTCAGTTTTTTAAGCAAAAAAAACAAATATTTTATCGACAGTTTCAAAACAATTAGTTTACTTTTTCAAGATTAAAAATTTTGTCAATGTGTAATAATTTTTTATTTTGTACATAATTGTAATAATTTCAAAAATTTTTATTAATAGTAAAAGAAATAATATATATTGCTATGATAAAATTTCAAATAATACTAAATAGCTAAAAGATGAATGAATGAATAAATGATATGTTACAACAATTAAATGCAGTTTCAGGAGCGGTAGGCTTAAAAATGAACTACAGCAAAACAAAAATACTGAGCCGAGACCAGACAAATATAACAATACAAAATCATACCATAGAAAATGTTGCACATTATGTATATCTAGGTCATGTTATCAAACTAGGAAAACCAAATCAAGATGCTGAAATTAAAAGAAGAACACAACTGGCATGGGGCGCTTTCGGCAAATTAGCATATATCTTGAAAAACACCTCCATTCCTGTAAACTTAAAGCAAAAAGGTGTATAACACATGCATACTACCAGTTTGTACTTACGGCTTGGAGACAGTAGCCCTTACCAAAAAATCTGGTAAAAAATTAGAAACAACGCAAAGAGCAATAGAACGAATCATGCTTGGAATATCACTAAGAGACAAGATTAGAAACACCGAGTTAAGACGTAGAATGAAGATTAGGGATATTGTGGAAAAAATTGCAAAAATGAAATGGCGCTGGGCAGGTCACGTAGCCCGATATAATGTCAACAGGTGGACACGGAGAATTCTGGAATGGAAACCAAGGACGACAACAAGATGCATGGTAAGACCTCAAAAAAGATGGGTAGATGACATAAGAAGAGTGGCAGGCAAACAGTGGATTAGATTGGCGCAAGATAGAGAAAGATGGAAGCAATTGGGAGAGACATACATTCAGGAGTGGATGGAAAATGGTTGACAAAGAAGAAGAAGAGCTAAAAGATTAATTATATAAGAAGTATCACGTTATGCATAATCTGTGTTGACTTATTCTTCATCCGTGAAGGTGTCTTTAGCAGTCACGTTAATAAATAATGGTTCCACCAAGATATCTAATATCTTGTCCAAGTCCCACATTTTTTCTTTTTCTTTTATTACATGTTTATTGCATTTGTTTTAGTTTAAGGCAGTGACATTATGTAAAGCATGTTTAAAAATTCTTTAACCAGTGCAAGTTTGTAAGTGGTGTTGTTTCTTGCACGTCCCCTTTTACTTGGACCCAAATCAACTCTATAGGATTTAATTTACAGTGATAAGGCAGCAATCTGAGTACTGCAATCTTAAGTTTTTTGGCCATTTCGTCTACGAAATGCATTCTTGATGATTGTGAAGGTATGTGTTGCCTAGCGAATTGCAACAGCTCCAATTTTAGAAGGTCTTCTCCAAAGGATATATTTTTATTAATTAACTACTGTCGAATATTCTCTTTCTTCCACGCTGTTGTAGGAAACTGTGATAATCGAACCTTCTGGTATATATTTCAGCATTTTTTTTTAAATATTTTTCAAACACATCGGCGTTTATATCCTCGTGGTAGTCGCCCGTTTTTTTGGATTCAAATAGGAGCAACCCTTCTTTAAGAAAATCCTTATAACTCCCAATGTGGGTAATTATTAGCCTTCTCACTTTTCCCAACGGTGCTTTAATACCTGTGGAGAATCACTTCAACACAGCTTGGCGGTTGTTTTTACCATTTTTGTCTTGCCATACCTTGGAAACCGTATGGTCTTCCTTTATCTATGTCTTATTTAAATAATATATTCTTCGGTTTTTTTCTCTGAGAAATAGATACTGCTTTCTCTAAGAAACGATTTCCGAACTGTCCATTAACATTGATTTTCTGTTAATGGTTTTCCACGAAAAATTTAATTCGTAAAGTATGTTCTACAGTAGAATTCTACTGATGCCCAGTACAACACCATCTTGCAATGAGGCATGAATTTTTGAAATTGTTGTAATTTACTTGGCAAAATAATTAGAATGAACCTTTCTTTAAATTACACTTTTAACATGTTCATCAATTTCCAGTGGTTGTCTCCCTGATTTTACAACGGGATTCGTGATGACCCCTTTCTTGTCTTCCTTTCTTAAATTATAATTTCACCTCTTGGAACATATCCTGTGTACTTTGCGCACATCTCCACAACACTGTCTATAGAGCACGTAGGATTATCGTGTTGTAATGCTTTGACAACATTTAATATGATAATCTTTTCGTTGGCCGAGAACGCAGTAAGCTTTAGCCATTTTGCTGGAGAAAAATCCGCCATGACGCCGTTACTAAAATCTACCAACGTACCAACTAGTATTTGAGATTTCCAAAGATTAAATATCATATATATATATGGGTACGGTGTTTACAACATTTGGAAGTCGTCTACTTTAAAAGTAATTAAATAATTACATTAGAAAGTGATTAAATAATTGGTCCTGCACATTAAATACAAATTTTAAAAATGCGATCCATGAAAATTATAATAAAGACGTAATAAAACATTATATCGGATTATATTAAATATATATATATATATATATATATATATATATATATATATATATATATATATATATATATATATATGAATATATGTATATATTTATTATTACACATAAAAAATTATGTAAGATTTAATATATCCTAGCTGAAACCCCAAAGAATGTTGAAATAGTGCGCTATTGTAATATAGCCGCAGATACATACCTTTACTGCACGGACATCTGAAATGAAGTATAGTCGATCTTAAACCTGAATTTTAAATTTTTATACCTAAAACCAGCTCCTGAAAAAACTAATCTAAGCAAATTCAAAGTGTTTATGACCGTCAATTACTGAAGTCAATCAAATACCTTGAAAGCTCCTGTACATGCATTATCATTTTGGGGTAAACGAACTCAGCGAACTCGATGAATGACTAGGGAAAATAAACAGGTGAAAAATACTACTAGTTGATTTACGTTACTCGATATCTTGAACAAAAATCTTTATTTGTGATTTTATCAACCTCACGATCTTAAGGGACACTTATACCTTGCGTGTTAGACCTAGAGATAGGGGTAATGTAATTATTTATACACCGATATAACATAGGCTTAAGCAATGGTTTTAAAACGAAGCGGTTTTTTAAAGAATTATTAAAATTTACCTTGTCGATCATTAAATTGGGTAAGTGAAAAAAAATTTCATACCAAAAGTAAAGGATTATAATATGTATATAGTTAACTCAACAGGAGCATTTATTCTGAAGTACGATATTTCGCATAGTTTCTGATAAATTTGTTTTATTAAAAAACTTGCCGAAAGACAAAGAAAACGTTGTCGTTTTGTATAAGGCGTCATACCACTCCCGCAAATTTAATTTCCCGAAAAAATTGTGAATTGTAAATCAAGGATTGACTAATCGCAAAGAACATTTTCTTCGAGGAAGATTACCTAAAAGGTGAAATACTGGATACTGCGGCCGCATTTGAAGACGAGTACGACAAGTACAAAATTGACATAATTTCTGATACAAAATGTTATTGAACATTGATTTCGCGGGCGTAACTGACATTCAAAATCGACGATCGCTTCAAGCGTTGTTTGTGAGAGAACGGGTCATTCCATACAAAAACTTATTATAAACATTTTTGTTTAAAATTATTTTAGCTACATTTTAGGGGGAAGCCCGGGGATAAACGTGGTAAACTTGTTTTGCATCATTTTTGGGGTGTCAAAATTATTATTCTCTGCAAAATTTAGCTTGTTCGTATGATTTTTAAAAGTTCAGTGGCATTTTCGTCTCTGACGACTGGAGTAATGATCTATTTTCTGAATGTATATGATAGTAAAGAAACTATTTTTAAAATTAAAAGTTAATGTTCAAGAAAAAAGCTAAAATCTGATATATCGTAAATATTAATTCGCCGATCAATCTTAAAAACACTCCTCACAATATCATTCAATTTTACAGACGTAAAAACATTATATATGTCATATCTCTGGTAACAAATCTTTGCAAAATATTTACAAGCAGAGTTGTAATTAATCAAAATGTCGTCGTAACACGTCTGTGTTTAAGTGGCGTGGCTGAGAGCTGTTTTCTATTCAAGTTAAGGTTGTAAATGAAATAGATGCGTGTATATACATGACGAATCCAAGGTTTGTTAAAAAATGAGATGTGGAATATTTTCGGAATAGATTAGGGTAGGAACATTACAAAAATTGTATATAATTGAGATTTAAAAAAAAATGTAGAAATAAATATTTCCAAAATTGTATATAAACTCAACATAAATGTTATATATATATATATATATATATATATATATATACATATATATAATCTCCTCCCAGTAAAAGCAAAACAGACTTCTAAGTACCTTGGAAATATTTGCAATTAAGATTTAAGATCTTTGTATACAGAGTACAGAGTATTCTTCTTGTAGTGCCTATTAATTTTAGCTGATGGCGACCATCGGCAATCTGCAGTGTGCAACCTGCTGCTCTGAAAAAATTTGTGGTTGTTGTTTTGAACCAGGAAATCCTTCTCCTTCCTGGTCCTTGTTTTCCTTCTACTTTTTCTATTAAAATTGATTGCAGCAACCCATATTTTTCGTTGTTTCTCACGATGTGATCGAGGTATTTTATTTTGGCTGTTTTATTGTGGTTAAAACCTCCACCTCTGGTTACTTGTCAAAAAGTTGACGTTTTTCAATTATCCAATTTTTTTTACGTCAACGTCAACTTTTTTGACAATCAACCAGCGGCGAACGTTAGAATATTTAATAGTTAAATGCGAAACTACACTTATTTTAATATACCTATTCAATCATACTAATTTTGTTTGGATTTAAGATGATTTTGAGGAATAAATTAAATACATATTAAAATTCTAATTTGGCATTTAATTAATATAAATTCTAAAGTCAGCCTTTGGTTATTTGTCAAAAAAACTGACGTTTGTCAATTCTCTAGTTATTTTTAGTTTGCAAACTCGTTTATACCTAAATATTTAGTTTTTATTTCTGCTTAGTTTAGTCAATTCAAGTTTAGTCAAGTTGTTCTTGTTAGTTTTTAGTGTTAGTTTTTCTTATGTAATATTTAGTTTATTTATTGTTTAACGAGACGTTTGAATTTTTACAAAAGCAGAATGGTACGTACTGTAGCCGACAAAGTAGCAGCTGTGTTAATACACTCGCGATCATAAAATCCGGGTCACCTTGAAAATTTCAAGTTTATTGAATCTTTTTGCATCTGGTGCAGTAATAACCTTTTTTTAGGCTAATGTATTTTTTATTTGTCATCAATGTTTGTTTTGAAAAAAAAAACCGGTTTTTTTTGTTTTCAATAAAAACAAAAAAAAAACGGTTTTTTTATTGTTTTTATTGAAAAAGCAGAAAACAAACCAAATTGCTGATAAAACAGACATACGAAAAAAAAAAAATTAAAAATACAGAACGTGGTAAAACAGTGGAATTTTAATGACTAATATCATGTATTGCCTCCCCTTGATCTAATAACCTCTTGCAGACGACGGGGCATACTCTCAATTTTTCTCCGGATTAGGTACATGTTGTGGTATGTTATTCCACTCTCTCACTAAGAGATCCTTAAGCTTCTGTGCGTTGTTAGGAGGTGGTGTATGGGTTTGAATACGTTTTTTCAAATCGTCCCAGAGATGTTCGATGGGATTCAGGTCCGGAGACCTAGCTGGCCGGGGTAACCTCGTAATTCCAACCTCGTCTAAGTATTGCATACTGATCCTGGCAATGTGCGGTCGCGCGTTATCCTGCATAAAAACGGCTTCTTCTCCAAGCCCTGCCATGGTGGGCATAACATGTTCTTCCAGAATCTCCGTAATGTACTTTCGTGCAGTTAAGGACCCATTTTCAATGAAGGGTAATTCTGTGCGGAAGTCGAAAGATACACCTCCCCAAGCCATGACCGAGCCTCCACCAAATCACATTCTTGGAGCAATGCAAGCTTGTGAAAATCGTTCACCGGTTCTCCTCCAAACTCTTACACGTCCATCGGATCCAGTTAGGCAGAAACGGGATTCATCTGAGAATAACACTTTGCTCCAATCATTAATTCTCCAAGGCGCGTATTGTCGAGCAAAAGCTAGTCGTGCAACTCGATGCGCCCGGCGAAGTGGCGGTCCTATAGCCATTACCCGAGAAGATAGTCCAGAAGAACAAAGTCTTCTCCTGACTATTGCAACGCTAACATTGCAATTTCGTACTTTCTGTAGACGATTTCGATCCATAACCGCAGTTGAGGTCCGGTTTCGTAAAGCCTGAAACATAAGGAAACGGTCATCTCGTGCCGTGGTCGTTCTTCTTCGTCCAGATCCAGGTCATCTGGTTAGTAACCCGTCTCCTGAAAGCGTTAAAGCACTCGTTGAACTGTAGAAAGGCTTACGCCAACAATTCTTGCGACTTGCCGTTGAGTATGACCGTCTTCCACAAGCGCAACAATGCGTGCCGTTTCAACAACAGTCAAAGGCATTTTTGGTAAAAAATAAACAATATTAAACACTAATAATGGCACTAATATACACTAATGTAATTTATGATAAAGCTCGTTAAAAATGAAATAACGGTGATTTTCAAGGTGACCCGGATTTTATGATCGCGAGTGTAATTGGTGAATTTGGAAATAATTTCCATGCATCGGAACGTCTTTTTAATGAGACGTACTTTGATCTCCCTACATCGAGAGCTTATTTAATAAAGCTTCTTCGGAAGTTTAAACAAACAGGTAGTGTTTAGTGATGACAAAAAAATGACATAATTTCAGAAATGGTAGTGAATTCTACTTTTTCTACAGCCCAAGTTGAATTTATCTATGTAATGAGTCAAATAACAGTAGACCACGTGTTAGCTGAAAACAAATTTCATCCATACAAATTAAAAAATGTTCACCAAATTTCAGATGATAACCTCGACCAAAGGTTAGAATTCTGTGAAAATATGTCCAATAAAATTAACCAACAGCCCGATTACATAAAAACAATTTGTTTTAGTGACTAAAGTACTTTTTCCCTCAATAGAAATGTTAACACATACAATGTGAGGTATTGGTGTGACACAAATCCTCACGTCTTTCAGTCATTTTGGGAAACCACATAGTTGGGCCTGTTTTCTCAATACTAACTAAACCGGTGAAGTGTATCTGAAGATGTTACAAAATGAAATTGATCCGTTAATACATGAAATTTTGGTGGATAATCCAGATTAATTCGGCAACTTGAAAATATCGTTTCAACAAGATGGTGCTCCTGCACACCATTATATTATGGTGCAGTAACACGTTATCTAGATGAGGAATATTATCTATGTAACGATAGATTCCATATGCTACAATATGGAATCTACTCAAAAATGTACAACTTATATAATGTGTCTTATACAAAGTCCATGATATCATGACAATGATTTCATCCACTCCATCACTTTGGGAATCATTCCAAACTATGTAGTAATTTCTTCTTCTTCCTATGCCGTCCCCATTAACGGAGGTTGGCGACCACCAAAAATTTCAATCTTCTCTAAAAGTTTTAAAAGCTTCTCTGTGTTATGCAACGTGGAATAATTCGTCTACAGTCATGTTTGTCCAGTCTCGAATATTTCGCAGCCATGACTTCCTCTTTCTACCTATTCCCTTTTTGCCATCGACTCTACCCTGCATGATGACCTGCAGAAGACTATATTTATTATTTCTTAGTATGTGTCCAAGGTATGCAGTCTTGCGTACTTTTATCGTTCTCAACAATTTTTTGCCTCGACCCATCCTTCTCAGCACTTCCTCATTGGTGACCCTGGCAGTCCATGGAATTCTCAACATTCTCCGGTATATCCAAAGTTCAAAGGCTTCAATCTTTTTAACTATTTGCATCCATGTTTCTACCCCGTACAATAGTTGCGACCAGACGTAACATTCAACAAACCTCAGTCTCAGCGCAGTATTCAGATTTTTGTCACAGAACAATTGTTTGAATTTTAAGAACGCTGCCCTTGCCATTTCCATTTGTACCCGGATCTCTTGGTCTGGATCTAATTCTGTGTTAATATAAGCTCCCAGATATTTATATTTTGTCACTCTCTCTATTTGCTGTCCACCAAGAGTTAGTTGTTCATTATTTATTGGACTCCTTGATACTATCATAAATTTGGTCTTATCTGTGTAGATGTCAAGTCCCATTTGATTGCATTCACTATTTATTGCATCTAGTAAAGTTTGTAGTTCTTCTATACTCTCAGCCATAATTACCGTGTCATCTGCAAATCTCATGGTGTTTATGATTTCTCCACCAATTCTTATTCCCTCTTTTCTTTCCCATAAGGCTTTTCTGAATATGACCTGTGAGTACACGTTGAAAAGCGTCGAAGACAAGACGCATCCTTGCCTAACCCCTCTCGCAATCGGTATATTATTTGTTTCTATATCGTTCACCTTTACTACTGCTTTCTGGTTCCAGTATATAGCCTTAATAAACTCAATGTCTTTTTTGTCTAAATTGATGTTTTTTAATTCATCTATTAACTTCATATGCTGCACTCGGTCAAAGGACTTCCTAAAGTCTATGAAGCATACATATGCACTCTTGTTATATTCCCGACATTTCTGCAAGAGTACCGTCAACGCAAATAATGCTTCTCTTGTACCCATGCCTCCTCTGAAGCCAAACTGAGTTTCATCTATCTGCTCCTCACATTTCTTATAAATTCGGTTTTGAACAATTTTCAAGAGAATTTTTAAAGGGTGGCACATTAGGCTTATCAATCTATAGTCATTACATGATTTGGGATTGTTGTTTTTTGGTAGAGGTAAAAATATCGATTTAAGCCATTGTTCCGGGATGTAGTAAAACAACTAATTCTAATCTACGGTATTTCTGTTCGTTATTTTGTAATTGTTTATATTTCCAATTAGTATTGTAATAATTGTTAAATAAATCACATAATAATCATTAGAACAACAAATAATATATGTATACAACAAAGAATTACATTACAGACTTATGCTGATTGATTGTGGTGATAGATTGCGATCTTGAAAACGGATAACGCAATCAACTGTACTAAAATAAATTTTGAGAAACTGATAAGTGCGAAAATATATTTAAATCAGATCTAAAATGTTCCGCTTGTAACTTATTATACATATACAATACACATTTTAAATAAAAACGTATTTTTAAAACTATTTTCAATGTGAAAAGTGAAATTAAAAACTGAAATGCAAAATCTTACTACAAATTAAATCATCTCGGCATTATTGGAAATAAAATATCTACTACAAGCCCATGGGACATTTTTAGGGGGTTATTTGACCCAACATGAATCACCTATAAATCAATACTACAATATATTAATAACAACTTTATAAACTATGCCGCCCATTCTTATCGGTACTCAAAGCATGGGGGTTCAAAACAATGGTTGCACCTTAGATTTTTCACCCTTGTGTTAGCCGAATGAGTCTAGCTTAGGTCCCAATCTATTGGCAATTATTCTCATAAAGAGTTTTTAAAGCTTTTATGACGCATTCGTCTCCTAGTTTTATCATTTCACTTACAATGTTGTATTTAGAGTGTTTTGTTGTTCTTTATATCTTCTACCGCTGATTTAATTTCCTCTTCGGTTATATTTTTAAGTTCCTCTGATCTTTAATTTTGTGTTGCTGCGATTTCTACATATGAAATATGAGCATCTTGACTGTATAATGTTCTATAAAACTCTCTGATGATTTTCAGGATTTCTTGATTCCTTATTCTCAGGTCCAAGTACAAACTTCGAATCCTCCTACTTGTGGCATATTCTGGTTTTTAGGTACTCCATCTGCTTCTTACAATAATCCGGTACCAAATTCGTTACGGGTAGGATGTCCACTGTAGTAAATATTGCAGTTAGTTTTTCCAGGATGCCTGAGCTAGTCCACCTCATTTGCTGTAAAGATTGATCCAGATTGATTTTTTGTATGAGCAGAGCCGTGGCTACAGGCTGATCAAGGCTTCTTACGTTCCACGTGCAAATTTTTAAATCATTATCCTTATTTCGTTTGCGAGTTCGTCGTAGGTTAGACATCCTTTTCGGAAAGCCATGTCACTCGCTTCCGTCAGTTTCCTAGCCAACTTTCCACCCAGGTTAGATACCGTATCTCCAGTTGGGTTGTTTGATTTACAGGGGACACCAGCGTGAAGGTGAGAGTCGGATTTGATTAGAGGTTAATTGAAGTAAACTGGAATCAACTCCATGTTTTTGCATTCTACCCATTTTTCCTCCGTAATAATTGATAAAAATAATAAATTTGCATATTTTTCATTTTTCATTATTTGTTATATATTTTATAGTTCTTATATATTTTAGCTGTTTTCTTTGCATACTTCTATAATGTTTACATATTTCTATAACATTCCACTGTTTAAGGAAACGTTATCATAATAAAGTTTTACATAGCTTTCAAGAAAAATAAGTTGACTCATACGTTTTTATTTGTCATTTTTGAATATTGTTAAAATAACGACGGTTTATTCAGTACAAATTTCACACTCTTGTGTGCATTTCGTTTAAAAAGAACTGCGAATTGGGATCTGCCATGTGCCTCCGACTGGCAATTTGTTAAATGGCTAAGAAACAGGCACACAATTTAATCGTCAAAGGGGAACAATTACCTTCTTCTTTGTTTACAGTTTCACCTCGTGACGCTTTAATATGAACGCATCAGTTCCTAATTGATCACTTCGCTACAAGGCAAGTAATCAACGGTTTAAGACCGACACGGGACTTGTATAGATGTCTGAAGTACGACTAATTATCTGAATTGTCGGTTTCTAGATTACAAAGGGTTAAAATGGCCTAAAAGAGATGTATGTTGCATTAAAAACATGAAAACTTTTTTTTATTAATTCATTAGGCTCACATACCTAGTTAACTAGAACTAATTAAGAGAAGCTAGTCAATAAAATTAGTAGCTTAAAAATACAAAGAAAATAAACAAACGTAAAACACATAAAAGTGTATTTATTATGCTTTTTTATACGTAACTTTAAGAAGTTTGAGTATATAGACCCAGTTAAATCATTATTAAAATCTATAAATGCAATATTCGTTTCTATAGTAAAAGCCACATTTAGAATGTAGTGCAGGTAAGATAGGCAATGTATTTCTTACGGGAGAACGGCCGACCACTTTAACGGTTTGCCCCGAGGAGCGCATCAGGACCGGATTTAAGAATCATAGCACTGGAATATACGCGCACACAACAATTGCCTATGGCTTTATGAAA
The DNA here is from genome assembly GCF_040954645.1 of Diabrotica undecimpunctata. Classification (NCBI taxonomy): domain Eukaryota; kingdom Metazoa; phylum Arthropoda; class Insecta; order Coleoptera; family Chrysomelidae; genus Diabrotica; species Diabrotica undecimpunctata. The sequence goes on along the minus strand of NC_092811.1, from coordinate 18,858,581 downwards.
GACTATCATTATTGTTTTAACTAAAACATGATTCAATCATCGATATATAAATAAGAGAGTTATTGTCATTATGGCGCCCAACTCGCTTTTCGACTACGCCCACCGATGAGAAGCCGTGGTACACACAAGCCTATGAATTCATGCTGGATCCAAGAGGACAGAGGGGAGAGTTACCGGATGTTAGGGCGTCAAAATCCTAACATTCCGCCATCCAGGTCCTAGACACAGACCTGACGCCTTCTGTATACCAGACGCCTGAAGCGAGCCAGTTTTCTTCGAAGCCTGAAGTCCTGGAAGCTATGGAAGTCCCGGAGTAGCTACAGTCACTGCCTGCCCTACCAGTATGTGGTCCACGTCACCACGGAGGCCTCGGGCAAACTTGCCTACGAAACACCGTGGATAAGCAGAAGGGAACCGGAGAGCTGAAAAGAGGACGAACCCGCCGAGGGAGCCTGGTGCATCGAAGGAGGATGGAACCTGCCTAGGATGGAGATGCTGTCACCACCACCTTCCCTCAGAATCAAGGTAACAGTGTTGCTTTAATAGTGCTTGTGTTTGCGAACATTTATAATCTTAAGACTTTTATAACTTTAACTTTTTCATATTTTCATTTTTGCAGATTGTTATTGACTATTACTTTTCATATTTTCAAAGCGTTTATTAACTATAACCTTTTTTATTTGCAAACTGTTTATCAATTGTACCTTTTACCTTTGCAAATAGTTTATTAATTATTACTTTTCCATGTGTATAAGTTGTGACTTTTCATTTTTGCAATTTGTTATTAATTGTACCGTTTCATTTTTGAAAATTGTTTATTGTATTTTTATCTATGTACACTTTTTCAATTTTTAATAAAATCTACCTATCTACAGAGTCTCCAAAGGGAGGGGGATGTCATCCTGGTGCCTTAGTCGTGGACTAATACGCACCCTGATGCGCATCGCCCCGCCTTTAAACATCCTTTTATATTTCTATTGGCTGAGAGATCCGAAAATGCCATATAAATATTAAAATACTTTTAAATATGCGCATTCTTCGGATCTTGGCATCAGTCGATAGACCACGGCCTTACCTAGAGCACGTCTGCTCTAGGAGGTCGCCGGTCGGGGCTCTGCTCCAATTTTGCTACCGCAAACCTTAAGACTCTGTAGGTAGTCTTCTTCCTGCTCCAAAAAGTTGTTTTATTTCCAACGATGATCCTACTGATAGCTCATATAAGAAAATGCACACCAAGTCTTTATCAAGACTTGGTAAGTAGAGCGTACAGCAAAGTCGATAATTTCATAGGTCCACTCATGCTGCGACGACATTATACTGTCGAACTAAACAATACCATGAAGAAAAATACTATAAAAAAAGTAAAATATATCAAAAACTCATTGTCGATCGCTTATCTATGTTTATCAATTTTCAATAGCTTTCATTGTAAACACATTCTTTGGGAAATAAAGATCATTCAAAAGTAATTAGGAGTAGCAAAACAAACATTTTCCTTTGTCTATTTGAGTACTGGCCATTAGACCAAAAACTTGTTGGCAAAAACTATAAAAGTTCAGCTCTATTTCATTTTCGTAAGCGGATGAAAGTACCTACATCATGGAACCGTTGCTAGTATCTGTCGTGAATATCAAATAGGGTATGGCTCTTAGTGTGCAAGTAAAACGTGTGGTGGTAAATGTATTGAAATATCATCTCAACTTAAAAAATAGTGACAACTTGACTATTACTGTGGAAAAAGTTTCGAAAATATGCGGTGTGTGTGTTTGCAAAATTTATGATATCCACGAAGAGGGCTAGCAAGGTGAACTGAAACCGGTAGAAAAAAGAAAGAAAAACAGTTTCCAGTCAAATTTGCGTAAGAATATTTACAAAGATGGAGTGAAATCTCGAATAAGGAAAATTGTCCAAGCTTTATTTTTTGGAAAACATACCGCTCACCGTCGACAGCATAAAAAAGAGTAAAGGATGATGGGGACCTACCAGCTTTTTCAAAAATCACATTTCGTAGGCTACTAAATGACATGGGTTATAAATATGGTAAAAGAGGTCGAGATTCAATAATGATGAAAAGAAAAGATATTATATCCTGGAGACACAAGTAACTCAGACAAATAAAAACATTGAGAAAAGGATAATGTAAACCTTGTTTATACCGATGAGTCTTGGACTAACGTCGGTGCTTCAGTTAAAGCACACAACGGTCAAGAAGGACACAACGATCAAGAATCCACAAGATGCCTTTATAAACTTGCTCTCGATTGGACTGAAAGCTCCAACTCGGTTTGTTCTTCTTGATGCTGGAAGCGAAACTGGTTTTGTGGCATGGGCCTAATTAACTTTCTTTTTCAAGAAGGGAACCGCTGATTATCACGACGAAATGAACGGGGATATAATGAAGAATGATTTGAGAAGAAGTTAATTTCAAACTTACCGAAAGACAAAGAAAACGTTATAGTTTTAAATAAGGCGTCATACTACTCCCGCAAATTTGTTTTACCAAAAAAATTGTGGAACAAAGGCAAATCAAGGATTGGCTAATCGAAAAGAACATCTTCTTCGAGGAAGATGTTCTTCCCTGGGCCAAGTATAAAATATTTTGCCGATTCTCTGTTTATTTGTAATGTAAAGGAAAAATCCCAAGTTCCAGTTATAACTACGACTTTAAATATGGTTAGATTTATTTGTATGTGTTAGTTTTGGGATTTTAAAAACTGGGAATGATTCAAGGTTATTTTACGATATAATTTGAAGCGGTCTGACAAGCTTTTTGGGTTGTTCCGTAGCGTGGATCGGTATGATGGGTGAGGCTCAAGACTGCAAGCCGGCCGTATTGGAAAGGTCGAAGGGAAGCAGGTTTGAAATGTTTGCGATTGAGTACAGACTTGTTTAATTTAGTTGGAGAAAACCAGCTAATTAATACTTAAAGTAATGTCACTTCAGATAAGAGTAATCAACAAATTTAAAAAATACCTGCATTGTTCCAGTTTTTTTTTATGAAGCAGATTTTCAAAGCTTGTGTCCAGGGCCCCTAATTTCAACCTCAAATTGTTGTCCTAAGAAGCTGTTTCAAAATACTTTTCGTAGTATGGAGATGAATTTGTTCGTGTGGCAGAGAGTGTAGATCTAGTTTCCACCCTCAGAAGTTTTAGTGTAATCCAGGTAACTTTTTTGTGTTGAATTTAAAGATAAACATTTCTAATAATAATTGCTTTTTTAATTGTAATAATTAAAATTGTAGATCTTAGGGCGTTGCTTAGCTGTCATTTTAATTGTTCTCAGTTTTAAGCTTTAGTTTTGACATATGATAGCTAGCTTTATTATTTTTAATCTGATATCTGATATAAATCTGATAAATATCTAATCATATTTGGGATTTTTTTTTGTTTTTTTAGAAAAAGGTTAACCTTTATGTACAGTTTCACTTAAAAAGATAATTTTTTATTTGTAATGATTTATTTCTGCTACAAATTATAGCCCAGTAGTATAGTACTAGAGTTTGTAAACGGATAGGACATAGTAAGTTTTTCTCTTTGTTATTTTTGTATTTACCTTTGTGACTATTTATATAGTATTTTTGTACTATTTACTTTGTAACTATTTGTGGTGAGATAGTAATAAATGTTTAATTTTTTCCCTAAACCATTTTTTTATTTATTTAAAAAAAAGTTCCTAACCTCTTTTTTGTGTTTTTTAGGACGGAAGATCCTTTTCTTTCATCCAGCAGGAAGTTTCCTCAAAGCGGCGTCCATTTTAAATAGCTAGAGGTCCTTCTTGTTGTTTTGTTTGTTCCAGGACACTCATCTAAGTACTTCTTTATTTCATTTTTTAGTTGTTCCAATCCAACCCCCTTGCCATTCACTTATCCACGACCCAGTTTCTCCAAATAAACCCTGAGCGCCGTTCGCATAAGTTTCGTTTATTCTGCTTGCCCTATCTCTAGCCCCGTAATTTCTGTCCCAATTTTCAACCCTCCATAATAATACCCTATGTGGTGGGCAAAACTATTCGTTACAAGATTACCTAAAAAGTGAATAGGTATGTAACGTTATAAACGTCACATCTTTATTAATTTATATTTAAATAATTATTTTATTTTAATTTCTTTATTAATTTATTAATTCCTTTGCCTTCAGATTCGTTTTTACTATTTTTTCTTCAAAAGTAGTTGGCGCCCTCTCTCTTGCTTTTCTTTCTCATTCTGCCCCGTAGAATAAATATTCGTTCTCTTTTTTTCTGTTCGGTAGACTAAATATTCTGTTCTATGTTGACAGAAGAGCTAATTCCATCATAGGCATACGTTCTATGTCATATGTGCAAACTTTATTTTAGTCTCCCTACTTTCTGTCAATCAACTTTTTTAACGTAGTGAGAATATAATTTTTTGCCTGTTTTTGAAATTTATAAAACAAGGCAAAAACTATTATAAGCTTCATTGTATCGTTTGCAGAATTCTCTTGGGTTTATTGGCTGTTTTATTGGCTGTATTATGAACTTATTGGCTGTATAGAAGACTTTATTGGAGAATATTGTATAGAATATATGGAATAACATGCTCTGAAGGACCTAACTGCAGCTGACAGGAGGACCTAATTATCTAACTGGGAGGCCACAGATAATTGGTAGCAAGTATCCATCGATGCCACGATGTCGTAAGTATCGTCCAAATTTTATTCACTGTAAAGCATTGGCAGGGTTCATTTTTGCTACTTAAATATTGTTTTTTTTTATTTTTAATAAATATGATTAGTTAAGTAATTGTTTTATTTGCTATCAACTAAGGGTTCATGGTTTAATTCATAGTTTAAGACAAGACGAATTCACACTTGAGAGACTGAGCTAGGCGAAGCATAGACGATAAGCTCCCATGGTTGATTGAGGTATTATTTTTATAATAGTATTTTATATCTCTTTGGTAGTCTTATCGTTACAAGTGAATACCGCGGCTGCATTTAAAAACGAGTACGACAAGTACAAAATTTTAACAATTGCAGACAAATATAGCGTTAAGATTTTGAGATTGTCGCCTTACCATTGCGAGCTGAATCCGATTAAGATGGTGTGGAATCGTGAAAAAGTATGTGGCTTCAAACAACGTCGATTTTAAAGAAAAAACGGTAGAACGGTTGACTAAAGAATCTTACTAACGCGTATCTAAAGATCAGTGGTATAATTATGAGAACCACCATACTACCCACCTACCACTGTGGTTACTACTTTAGGTTAAATTCTCTTCGTTCCTCGTTTTGTATTAAAAATATTTTGGTAAGTTTAAGCCTTTTCTACTAGCATTTTTTTTTCTATAATTACTTGTTTAATTGTTTACTTGTCTTAAGTTTTTTTATGTACATTTAATAGTTTTTAATAGACCTTATATATTAGATTAAGTACAATGATTGATTGTTTTTGTTAATAAATAAATACATAGTTTAGCAAGCTTTGATTTAATAAGGCTGTGATACGTTTTCGAATTTCAGTACGCTTCTCCTCCAGTTGTCAGTATTATTAATTCATTTCAAGACTAACCACAAATTGAAGTCTGAACTGAAATACTAAAAAATTTAAGTGACATATGAAACGAGCATTTTTAACAATCTATGGCTCTAGTTCGAATAGAAGTTTTTAAATAGAATAGCGTCGAATTAAATTAAACAGAACTAGGAACGAGGTCAGGCAGGATTTTTTTTAAGTCTCAAAGGATCTTAAAGGACATAGCTAAAAATACAACTCAATATGAAAAAAAAAGTATTTTAAAAATTCTCTACTGTTACGTGAAAAAAATCAATATTATATAAATCGAAAAGAAATAGTTCTTCTATCAAACAATATTTACACTAATAATTTAGTTTATCTAATAAAATTTTCACAGGATAACACATTAAATAATATTTAGTATACCAATATTTGGTTTTATCCTATTAAGTGTCAATTTTTTTTGTGGTTCACGTTAAAACATGTGCACCGTTGCTTTTATAAATAGAATTTAAACAGATTTAAAGAACAACAAAATTTTTTTTTGTTATAACTGTTTATTTGCGGATACCAATTTGGGAATCATGGTACATAAAAGTTACTTTTTATGTTATTGCACAAAAAATGCAATGTCTGAAGACCGACATTGCATTTTCTGCATTATACGTTTTTCTTAATAATTGCACATGCTGTTTGCTTCCTTTCATTTGTTTTTTTAATATGATATTCGGCTATCGAAGTTCTAACGACATCAGGCACACGTGTTGTGGATGGCTTGGAAAATTATGGACGTTCCGTAATTTTCGGATTGGAAAATTCCGATAAGCTGTTGCTATTTTCCCTTTGTAATCAAGTAGAGACAATTGCATTCCTTGACTTATGTTGTACAGGACATGCGCATTTATTAGTGCAACATCTATACCATTAGTAAAAAGCGGGAAGTATCACTTTCCCCCCTTTATCTTTCTTTTCTGCGCGGCTATATCTATTCACATAGTGGTTCGATCTTCTCATAATTTGATAATACCTTTACAACGTTATTATTGTATTATGTTTTTTTTGTATATCCTTGTCAATTAAAATTGGTCAGTGGTTGCATCTGTTGTATCGAAAACTTGAAAAAAAGTAAAATTTAGGCTCTTGTGGATTTGGAATAATGGTAGTAAATTTAAGAAAAATAGAAGCTCCTGTATAGAACTGTAAATTGTTGCCTTTACATACATTCATTTTAAAGCAATAACCTGATTCAGGACAAGACACATCTCGTTGTTTGAACCCAAACCTGACAGGTTTTCCTCTAATAAACTGTTTTAGATAAAGGTGGTCGTTTTATCTACTGATTATTTGCTCATTAATGCCAAGTTTTTCTGTAAAGACACCAAATTGCAATAAGTTTTTATTGAAGTCGGGAAAAGCTTAAATTTCAAATAGACGATCACGTTGATTATTGAGAGTTTCTCTAATTGTGAAGTAAAGAAATCGTTTTATTTCTTAATATTGGTTACGACTTTAACATTTTCTATCATTTTGAATATTTGTCATCATCTTCGTACCAATATATTTTTTCTTGTTGAACCAAATGATATTCTGTAAAAAGTAAAATACCAGTATTTTTTTAACACAGTTAGCTAAAAGCTTGAAGATATAAAAATATTTTTGAGACGCATATCAAAATTTCCCTTGCTAAAAGGTTCTCTACTGACTCATTGAATAGTTATTTAACACTCAATAGGACTTTTAGTTAGTAAGTAATCATAATCAATCACTTCGCTTTTAAACGTAGTGACATTCCCTGAATCGTTGTAGGTATTTAAATATGTAGCATCAATTTTTGTTCATCTGGAAGTAACCTTAGAAATCTTTTGGTTTTGCTTAGTCTCGTGAGAACATATCTCTGTTTCTGTTTCTTTTAAGACGTGAATTTCCATCACCGGTACATCTTTAGGTGGCATAATTATCTGTAGTTTGTTTTCGTCAATTTTGTCTACAGACACTATATCAACTCGCTCTGGTGGAAGTTCGACAATATTAACAGCATCTGTTTCTTCATATATAACAGAGTCTATATAAGGAAATAGGAATAAATTAACTCTTGCTATAAAAATTTTAAAGATTTTTAGCCGTTGTATTGTTCGTTCAACGCTTACTCTTACTGAAGCAATTTCAGCAGTACAAACAGCATCTTGCATTGATTCTTTTTCCCACTTTGGTCTTCACTAATTAGATGTTCTATATTATCTTGTATTTTTCCATTTATTATCTTTCCAAACAATCTTCCAAAAGTAGGTGGGACACTTAATCCTCTGTAGCAGTTAGGATCTTTTCGATTACCATTTTTAAAGATGGACATTTGGTGAGCGGTTTTCCATTCAGATGGTACTTTAATTTGTTGGCAGCATTGATTCATTAGAAAAGTTATTCGTTCTATTAGGAGTGGACCTCCTGCTTTAAGTAACTCTACAGCTATATGGCCAGGTCCTGGAGATCGCCCGTTTTTCATTTTAATTAACGCAGTACGGACCTCGTTGTTAGTAGTATTAATGTTAGTATTTGTTTGTCTCTCCATATTTTATTCCTCTCCCATATATTCCAATCCGGACTCTTGCAGCAATTGTTTTTTGCTTCTTTTATTTGATTGCGTACTTCTCCGTTTTTTCTTTAATATGCTACTCTATTGCTAGATGTTTTATTTGTTAGCCATTTCTTATATATTTTGTTTTTTCTGGTACCATTTCTTTTAGGTTTTCTGTCATCCATGGTGGTTGGTGATGTTTTTTGTTGTTCTCTGTTCCTAATACTTCATAAGCAATTTTTTTTATTATCGTTTTGAGGTTGTTGTAGTCTTGTTCTACATCCATATTTCTTTTTATCTCATTTTGTTCCTTTTCTAATCTAGATTAAAAAACATGTTTAATACTTGGTTGGAATAAAAGGTGCAATTTATATTTCTCCTTTTTGTACTGTGCAGTATTGTTTCTCTCACTTTCGGTGTTCTGTTTGTAGTATTTTTTAAAGGGGTACAAAAGACTAGCTAAAAGAAAGTAGTACAGTTAGATCCTTTTCTTACTCTGCAATCTTGGCACTTAAATTTTGATTTTTGTCTCATTATTATATAGTCTATGATCGATTTTTGTTGGAGTGAAGGTAGTTCCCAAGTGTATTTATAAATATCTTTATATTGGAATTGGATCGTCATTATTTTTAAACCAAATAGTTGACAGAACTCAATTAAGCTGTCCCGTGAACCATTTTTAACTATTTCTCTGTGCCGTCCCACTACGTCATCGTCTATTTGAGAACCTATTCTGGCATTTAGTGCTCCTAACAGTATTATTAAATTTCTTGATGACTTCTTATTTTATAACAAATGTTTGATAACTCTGTATAAAAGGAATCTTTAACTTGTTGATTTGAATCGTCTGTTGGCGCATAGACTCCAACAACTATTATGATGACGTATAATGTAACAGATGTACGCATAGTCTTTTATATACTTTTTTAAAGATTTTTTATAAGAAATGAGACCCCTGAATTAACCTGTAGCCTGTTTCGCTACTCCTGTCCATATATGAATGTAGTCTTTAATCTGTTCATTTCCTTGGCCTTTCTTTTTGGTTTCAGAGAGCACTATGATGTTTATTTTTTGCTTTATTTTAGTTAAAATTTCCATTGTCTTGTGAGTCATTTTCCAAGTACCAATTTTCAATGTCCTTTTCTTGACCAGGTGTCGTCGTTGTAAGTTTCCATCCATATTCCGATGCTCGGCGCTAAAACTTTTAGTCAAAAGAGTTTTTTCCAGATGATGAGAACGATGATGATTGGCCCATCGCTCCAACCCCCAAGCTTGAAGGACCAGGATTTTCTGTTGGGGTTTTTTTCCTTAGTCGACATGTTCCAGTTTTAAGACGTTAGAAACTCGCCTTTTGTCCTCTCTCCGCTGTTATATAACGCACATCCATTGTACGTCATATACCCGGTGGTTACGCAACCTATATGTCATCGAGGACGTGAGAGTAGGATTTACTGGCAGAGTCGAGTTCTGTTTGCAGAACCCCCAACCCTCTCGTTGGGAAACGGGTGTACATTTCTCAGTTTTCTTATATTGCAATAAATGCAATATAAGAGTCGATATCTCATATTACCTCTGAGCTCCATAATCAGCCTTTAACTACCTTCAAATTAGAGTTTTAAACTCTAATTTATTTAAATTTTTGACACTTATACCTATTTTATTAGTTATCTATTTTGGCAGCAGTTTTTTTGGTCGTTTGAGTACGCGAATAATTGACCTCGCGCCTACTGATAAACAGGTCCAATGACAATGTTAGATCGAAGATACAGATTAAACATACAATACCGCTATTTAATTAAAACTGAAATCCTTCAAAAACGAGCCATACATGGCGATTACTAGGAATGTGAATTAAGTAAAGACTTCTGTATTGAATATAGCGATGAAACTAAATGCAGTTGCCTAGGTGCAACATTAAAAAACATATGTCTTTCTTTAAAATTTTTAAAATTTTTTATATATTCTGACTTAAGATATAATAGTTATTTATTGTACAAGACGATAAAATTGTACTTTATCTTCGAGAGCGTTTTTTAGCTTCAAGACGTCAGTGGAGAAGCTAATTATGCTCGATAAGATAATGCGATTTTATCGTCGTGTGCAATACAACATTTTTTTTTCTATAGCAAGACTTCAAGTTCAGGTGAAAAATAGAATTTCAAAGAAAATTGTAATTTTTAGCACAAAAATCGCAATTGTGTTGCTCCGTTGCTAGGGATATGAATTACTCTGTCAACAAATGTCAAACAAATGTTACGTTTTGGTTTTTGCGGAGAATATTGTTGCGTTTTGTGTACAAAGTGAATAAATACGAAATGTACGGAAAAGAATTGACACAAGAAAAGGAAAACCTGCCATCAGATGTAGAAAATGCAGCGTTGGAAGCAGAAAGTTTATTGTTGCCACAAAAATCTAGGATGATGTATGAGAAAGAATACCAGTCTTTTAAAAAGTGGAAAAGCATTAAGAATATCAATGGCATGAGTGAAAAAATACTTCTGGCATATTTTTCTGAAAAGTCGAAGAAAGCGATGCCATCGTCATTATGGTCATATTATTCGATGCTGAAGCGTACCTTGTTGGTGAATGAGAATTGTGACTTTTCTAAATTCAGCAAGTTAACCACCTTACTAAAAAACCTGAGTGGAGGATACAAAGCTAAAAAGTCCAAAACCCTGGAGTCAGATGACATTATTAAATTTCTGATGACGTCTATTTGTTGATGAAGGTTATTGCTATTTTTGGTGTGCATGGAGCGACTAGGTCCAATGAATTGTACAATTTAGAAGTGTTTAACGTGGACGACAGAAAATCGGTGATAATCGTTTCGTTATCTGATACTAAAACCAAGCAGGAAAGGTCGTTTTGTATTACTGACAAGACAAGTGGACTGAGTTTCTTGGAAATTGTGAGAAAGTACATTGCCTTGTCCCCCAAAAACGTACCTCACAGTAAGTTTTTTGTAAATTACCGACAGCAAAAGTGCACTACTCAACCGGTGGGGATTAAAACTATATATAATATCCCCAAGAAGATTGCAGATTTTTTGAAACTTGCAAATTCAGAAATGTACACGAGGCATTGTTTCCGTCGTTCTTAGCTACTATGTTCGCAAATTCTGGAACTGATCTAGTAAAAGTTAAACGTTTAGGTAGATGGAAATCGTTATCTGTTGCAGAATCTTACATTGAAGAGTCAATAAGCAATAAGATTGCTGTATCCAAGTGTATACTTGGCGGACCAGAAAATCAATCCAGTTCCTCAGATTAAGTGTTTAAGCAAACGAGTACAAGTTGTGATGCTCCAAAAATAGATATTTCTAATAATGTTAATTGTAAAATTTCAGTTGTTTTTAATCCTTAATGTGATTGAATTTGTAAATTTTATTGAATAAAAAAAAGTTAAAACATTTTATCTACTCTTGCTGTTAAAGTGTTACTTTATCTATCCTTGCGGTTAAAGTGATACTTTATCTACTCAAAACAGTTGTTATAGCAACACTTTAACATTATAGTGTATTTTTATGTATGAGAGAGTAATAAAACAATAAATTATGTATGCAAATCCCTAAACTGTTGATACGGGTGACTCAATGAAAAACAGATATTTGTCAACAAGTTTACAGAAGTATATAGGAAAACAATTTTAAATTGAGTATGACCACCAGGTATAAAGGTTGGAGCAGAATAGAATACAATAGTTGTGAGGATTACTAATCCCTAAATAAGGTTGCCAGTGTCGGAGTGATGGAGGTTAACAGGTACTAATGAATTTGCAAGAAATGTAAGATGTTTATTTTATTGGTTATATATAACCAATAAAAGTTTAATAAGTACCTACCTATTTGCAAAATAAAGTTTAATTCTTTAGATAAAATAAAACGTTTTATTTTATCTATTTGCAAAATAAAGTTTAATTCTTTGCCTATTTGCAAAATAAAGTTTAATTCTTTAGATAAAATAAAACGTTTTATTTTATCTGAAATGAGTGCATTCCACGAAGTAAGGGTTTCAACAATCAAACATTTAATTCTTTAATTCTAGGAATCTACGACAGTAATTGACTAGATAATTACCTTCTAAACTTATTCCACAGAAAATGTGATAGTGGGTTTTTCCATTTTGTATATAGGAAGGTCCAAGTGGCGTATTCAAAATTCTTAACAGTTCACTAAAAGTAGGTACTTCAGTTGCAAGGTGCAGTTTATTGTGTATACTAGTGTTATGGAAAATTTGGAAGTGCCGTGTAAACGCCGAAAAATTGGTTCTCTAACAGTTAATGAAAAAACATTAATATTTAATTGTTTTAAATCATTTACAGACAAACGTTTATGTGAAAGTGTTGATGAGACCGTTGAGTTAGTTAGCAGTAAACTTGGTGTTGGGAAATCTACGATTTACAGAGTTATTAAAGAAGAGAAATGTGGTAGTTTTCAAATGCCACGTAATGCTCCAGGGAAACCAAAATTTCAACTAGAATATCATTTTAAAGAAGGACTTCGACGGAAAGTGCATGAATTCTTCTTTAGACAAGAATTTCCAACATTGGATAAAGTTCTTGTCTCAGTTCGAGATGATAAGGATTACCCAGAAATGAGTCGAAGTACGTTATGGAAACTTTTAAAAGAAATAGGCTTCCGCTGGAAAAAGAATCCCAGAAAGTCTATTTTATTAGAAAGAAGCGATATTGTCATATGGAGAAGACATTTTCTAAGAACCATAAAGGAAATGAGAAATCAAAAAAGAAAAATATTTTATCTTGATAAAACATGAATCAACGAGGGTCATACACCAAATAAATTTTGGCAGGATGAAACTGTTACAAGTCAAAGGCACGCTTTTGTAAATAACTTCTACTATATAATAAATAACTAACTACTAAAATCTACTAGTTTAAACCCACCATGAGGAAAGGGACGCAGGCTGATAATAGTACACATTGGCAGTTCAGACGGTTTTGTTGAAGGTGGTTTATTAACTTTTGAATCAACTCGTACCGGTGACTACCATGAAGACATAAACGCTGATGTCTTTCAAGAATGGTTCGAACAAATGATAGATCTTCTTCCTAAGAACTGTGTAATAGTAATGGATAATGCAAGTTATCACTCCAGACTTATAGAAGGACTGCCCACAACCAAGTGGTTAAAAAAAGACTTGCAGAATTGGCTGAGTTCAAAAAATATTACGTACCATCCCGGATCTATAAGAAAGGAACTTTATTCGTTGTGTGCCCTTCATAAAGAAAAATTTAAAAAATACGAAATTGATGAAATTGCCAAAAATCGTGGAATGACAGTACTTAGATCCCCACCATATCATTGTGAATTAAACCCGATTGAACTGGTATGGGCACAGATAAAGAGTGAAGTTTCAAGAAAAAATACCACTTTTAAAATTCATGATGTTAAACAGTTGTTTTTGGAGGCCGTAAATAATGTAAAACCTGAAAACTGGGAAAAGGCAGTAAATCACACTATTAAAGAAGAGGAAAAAATGTGGAAGCTGGACAATATTACTGATAAAACGATCGAGCCAGTTATTATAAATCTTGGTTCTGAAAGTTCATCTTCTGAATCTGATTTGGATTTGTAACAAGTAGCTGTAAGTTTTATATTAATATTTTTATTCATCTATTTAACATACCTTAGACGGTTTTAAAAACTCTTTTTCTCTTTTATAATTTTTAAAAATTAAAAAAAATGTGAATTTTTTAAAACCCTTTTTAATGTAGGCCAGTCAGTTCTAATATAGTGTGTGATAAAAGAGGTCACTTTTGTTTACATACACATAACACTTTATAACACTGAAATAATTCATTTATTTTTTACAATTATTCAAAGTAATTTTTCAATTAATCTTGAGCACGCCCATGGAGTGGTCGGAGCTACCAGTTAAAATTATGCTAATTACTCTCTCGTTCATAAAAATAAGCTATAAATAGTTCCACATATTTACCAATTAAATTTTACACAGAAAAAATAAACCAAACAAAATCATAACCATCGACGCCGCTGTCTTTGACTATCTTAAATATTAAAAAATGTAGTTTTTATAGGTAAATAGGTTTCTATGCCAATAAAAAATATAATAACAACAAACTATCAACGTTCGTTTTGACCTGCGATATGTTAAAATGCTTCATTCTGTTTATCGCTCGAACCCAGCTACTTAATTTCATTTTAGCTTGTTATCGCCATAATTAAAATAGATTTGCGGTGTTTACAATAACTAATTAACGTTTAATCAGATAATACCTATTCCGGCAACTCGGTATAAGTACGAAAACGGTATTACAAGTACTCATTGCATTTTTACGTCCTATACAAGATAGTGTTAAAGAAATAAGATGAAGGTTGCTTTTGTTTTAGCTTTGCTCTGCGTTGGATTGGTGATCGGAGTGAACTCAGGTAAATATAATATATCGTCATATCCCAGCGAAAAGTCACTAACTAACATTTTGATGTTATGGAGATATTTGAAATTAAAGATAAAATCTTCACTATACATCAGGTTTTTAAAATTTTCTATAACAAACTTTTTTAAGGTGCATTTACTGCTTTTAGATTTATTAATCTGAAGTTACTAATACTTTGAAGATACTTTACTATGTATTTTGTGCAATAGTATCAGTTAGTGATTTTTTGCATAAACAACAATAATGAGTTTTAGTAATAATTATTTATTACGTATAATATAATTAATATTATAATTATAAGTTATAATAAAAAAGAATATTAAAAAAGTTCCTCTTCTTCGTCATTCTCAACGGCTGGCTCGGTTATTGTATCTGGTATATTATTGGCTGTTGGTAGAGATGCATACCATCCATGCAGTTCCTCTGGTATAATTTCTTTTTTACATAATTTCATTAAATCCACCTTTTTTTTGTTACTAATAGGCAGTAGTTGATTATAAGCTCTTTTTATTTCATTCGCACCATTTTTCCGACCTGTTCCGCGTACATTCAGTTCAATATAGGGCTCTGTGTAACTGTACCGAAATTTTATTATGTCTGGATTTGATTTTTCATATCGTAAAGATTTGATTTCAAGCCATCTGACCGTGTTACCATTCTCATCTTTCAGACGATTTTTAATTGTGCGTTTTGAGAGATCTTTAATATCCAACATATCGGAAAAATGCAGCTGTTTGACATGGTATGGATTCTCAGAGCTTCGGTTTCTGTTTGATCTGGCTCTTTTCATTATGTTTATCCACTCCATAACAGAATTAACAGACACATGCCTTTTTTCCCTTTCAATGGCACTATGCATGCTGTCAACTTCCATGAAAGAATGTCCGGATTCTAGGTATTTCTGCTCTATGATTTCAATAGGAGTAGTTTGGGTCAAATAGAGCAGAAGCGCAGAGATGTGCCGATTGAGATTTTGATACCCACAAGTGTCTGAAAACACTGAAATCTCTTTGGAAGTCCATTAATCCACTGCATTAAAGCTGTACCAATTTCACTGCTGCCTCTTCTACCATTCACCTCAGACCACAGCATGCAATATGCTTCATTTGGAAACCGTGACTCGTAAACAGTGAAATTATAAAGGCAAAGTTTACGACAGTAATATAACAGAGACTCTTTACCAGACGGTATTTGGAGAACACTCTGTAAGTCAAGCGTTGCAGACATAAATATGGGGTCATTTTCAGATCTGATCTTATCTTCTTCTTTAGCAATTGTAATTCGTTTTGCATCCCTAAATTTATTACAGAGGGTGCATTGATCCTTTTTTGGCACAAAAAATGATAAATTGTAACACTCGCAAAAATTTTTTCTGTACTTTAAATGACTCACCGGAACTCGATTATTCTCGTTACAATGGACGGTATACAAGGAAAACATTTTTCTAATAGACAATTTTTCATCTAAGTAACATCTGTGAGTATTTTTCCTACAATAATGAGACTCTATTTTAGGAAACATCTCGATGTGTTATTTCACAATAGCCACATCTTCTGGTTTAATTTTATTATGAGGAGATTTTTTACCTCGTCTATCTTCTGCCGTAAAAACACCATCGTTAGAACCCTTAAAGGCTTTATTAATAGGACCGTTACTAATATTAAGAGTTTTTTTAAAGAAATTCTGACATACTCGATATTTCTTGTCATTGCTCACAAGAAAGTATGCTCTGCTGCACTTTCTCTTTTTATAAATTGAAACATTTGCCAAAGGTCTCGCCGGTTTTTTTGTTTGAACCATTTTTAAAATGAAATCTTTCTGTCGTTTATAATTAGAAAGAGACCAGTACTTTTTACAAATGCTGATCCTATCCACTTCCGAAAAAATTTGACCACATTTAAATTTACAAGAATGACAGTTTGCTGGTTGTGGAATCTTTGCTGGCTTTATACCTTTTTTTGTTTTATAGGGCAAACAGTTAAACTTATTTTTCTTCTCAATATTTTTTGACCATTTAGAGGGATCAGATTTTCTACATCGAGAAGAAACTTTCTTTAGAGGTGTATTCTCATCATTATTCCCAACAAAATTATTTATGTCGCTTGTTTCTTTTATATTAGTTAATTCTTCATACTGCATAGAGTCATTACTACTTTCTGAGATATCAGTTTGAACCCAGTCTTTATCTTTAACGGAGTCGTCTTCTAATTCATCCTACAAATAAGTATTTATTACTTATTGTTTTTGAAACTAAATTAACAGCAGAAATGATATTTCAAATAATTGATTTCACCTAAGTCAGTGAAAACATTAATAACCAGTAGATGAACATGAAATACGGCGATACCGTGGAATAATCAGCTATATTTTTGCTAAGAATATTTTTTTCGATAATATGCTTACTTTTTTATTTACTTGCGAAAAACTGCCTGAAAACCAGTTTTTTTTTTGTTGAAAAATAAACATTTTCACTCACAAATAACTCGAAAAATGATTGACAGTAAAAAACTCTATAGAGCAAAAGTTACTTAGAATTAGTCAATTTATCCACGATTATTTTAAACGTATATTTTTCACCCCCGAGAAGGGGTGACTTTTACCTTCCAAGTAAAAGCAACCAACAGCACACACTCCAAAAAGTAGATAGATAGGGTTCCTTCTGGAGCGGAAGTGACGTCACACGTCGATCGTCAAGCGTACGTATCCTCATGGGTCAAGGCCACGCCCCCCTCGTGACGTAGGAACGTGCCTAGGGTCTCGAGGCCACGCCCCTCGACCAATGGTGACGTAGGAACGTACCTCGTGTCTCTAGACCACGCCCCTCGGCCAATGGTGGCGTAGGAACGTCCCCCCATGTCTTGCTGACCAATGGTGGACGTCCTCGTGACGTCGGAACGTGTCGTCGACCAATGGCAGCATAGCAGCGTCAGTGGTGGGAATAGCAACACCCCCAGCGACCAATGACAGCTCAGAATTTGAATAAACATCATAGAAATGGCGGTATAGCGATGAGGGACCAATGGTGACATAGTAACGCCCTCCTCGTGACGTCGGAACGTGTCGTCGACCAATGACAGCATAGCAGCGTCAGTAGTGGGAATATCAGGCCAATGGTGGCATAGTAACGCCCTCCTCGTGACGTCGGAACGTGTCGTCGACCAATGACAGCCTAGCAGCGTCAGTAGTGGGAATATCAGGCCAATGGTGGCATAGTAACGCCCTCCTCGTGACGTCGGAACGTGTCGTCGACCAATGACAGCATAGCAGCGTCAGTGGTGGGAATAGCAGGCCAATGGTGACATAGTAACGCCCTCCTCGTGACGTCGGAACGTGTCGTCGACCAATGACAGCATAGCAGCGTCAGTGGTGGGAATAGCAGGCCAATGGTGGCATAGGCACGTCCCCCAATGTCTTGCTGACCAATGGTGGACGTCCTCGTGACGTCGGAACGTGTCGTTGACCAATGGCAGCATAGCAGCGTCAGTGGTGGGAATAGCAACACCCCCAGCGACCAATGACAGCTTAGAATTTGAATAAACAACATAGAAATGGCGGTATAGCGATGAGGGACCAATGGTGACATAGTAACACCCTCCTCGTGACGTTAGAACGTTTTCCTCGACCAATGATGCCACAGAAACGTGTCCTCGACCAATGGCGGACATCCTCGTGACGTTGGAGGCCAATGGTGTGCATCAACGGCCAATGAGAAAGACGTGCATCGACTAATGGTGGAGTCGTACCACAATATTAACGAAAAGACGCCCCCAGTCCCCCCATTCCCCGAAAAGACGCCCCCAGTCCCCCCATTCCTCCCGAAAAGACGCCCCCCCCCAATAATAACGAAGCTACACGTCCAACGTAACCAATGAGAACGATGTACAATCGCTGGTCGGTGACTGCGTTCTATGAATTGACAAAGAGAAGAAGACGAACGACAGACAAAGAGAGCAATTTTTCCTCGTATTTTTTGTAATTAAAACCTACAACCATTAGCGTAAAACTTCTAAATTTTTTCAATTTATATTTTACGAGTTACCTCGTATATATTTTATCGATTACCATAATAACAAAAATTCGTTTATTTTTCAATTTATACTTTACATGATCAGTTGAAATCTTTATAAAATAGATCTTGCTACTGAGAATAATGACATCATCGGATACGCCGGCTATTAAAAATGTCTCACGCGATCACGATATATAGCCGGAAACACGTGCACTTTGGAATTCTAGTTAATGTGAGATAAAATATATTCGCATGGAGGCAGGAAGCAGGTGCACATTCCGTTGTATTTAATAATTAAGCCCGGCATGTGATGCATAAATGAATAGTCTTACGAAATATTGCGCAACATAGTTTTAGCGTGGGAGAGGCAGTTAGATAAAGAGCAGATGCACTACATATCGTCAGTTCAATTCTGATCATCCTTCAGACAAGTTGTGTGTTTTGTGCAGCGTCAGCAATTATACAAAGTACCGTTCGGAGAAGTTCTGTGTTTGTGAAGTGCCGGCAATTATATATACAAAAGTAAGTTTTATAATACTTAACCTTTTTTATATCATTTAGAATTCATCATTATCTTTACTAATTTCCAATTCTTAATAATTTTTCTGATTTAAACATTTTATTCAAATTACTTGGTTATATTCTCCGTTCTAAAAAAAAAAATGTTTGTAAATAGTGCGGTATTTGTAATTTTTTGTTTCTATGAAAGTTTTGTTAGTTAAAACTATTTCATTGTTAAATTAAAAAATATACATATTATAATAGATAGAATTTTTGTAAAATAATATTGCTACTCAAAGATATTTCACTGTTAAATTGCTAGTCAAAGATATGTTACTGTTAAATTAAGAAAATATATATTGTTGCAGATGGACCTAAAAAAGATTAATGCATCCTCTCTGCTTACAGAGAAGACAATCAAGCCAATTAGAAAGCTAAACAGCCTACCCGTAGGAGTACCCCAGAAGATAATTGCGGCAAGAGAAGTCGATACGAAATTTGGGAAATCCATCCTTATTGAATTAGAAAAGGAGGTGACGTTCTTGCCGCAAAGGGTGGTTGAACTCTACAGGCCGCATTTGGAACATTTCAGCGAGGGAAAGTACAGCTTGGTGTTCCGAGGAAACGTTGCCACTGGAAAGGTGCAGCCAGCCGCCTCGTTTGAAATAATAGAAAATTAGAGGATAAAAAAAAAATATTGGTGAGTTTTTCATTTATTGATTTATTGCTTTTTACTTAATCATGAGTAACATTGGTGATCTTAGTAGTGACATTGTACAACATTTAATTCAAGCGCGTGATGTTTTGTTTCGAAATTATACACCGCGAGAAGCGAATATTTGGTTAAATCACATTAAAAGACATTTGACTTTGTTTACTAAAGCGATTCGGTGTGGGGACTTGGAATTAGCTAAATTACGGCAACTACAGACAAACGCGGGGCATTTAAAGACAATTAAATCGGAAATTCAAAATTTCGGTCTTCGCGTGGGTGGTGGAATTACTAAACATCGTCGGGTTAAATGGGAAGATGTAAATTCCGCATTCAAGAGTAGAATCAGAACAGGTATAATTATTAATCTAGGACACAAAGATTTAATGCAATTTTTCGGGGATTGTTTTAAGTTATTTAGAATTCGAATTAAAAACATTTTAAAAAAATTAAATATGATAAAATGTAATATGACATTATGTGGAGAATTTATTAGAAAATCAAATCAAGGAGGTGATATTAACCAATTTAAATATTTTAATACCAAAAACGAAGCCATAGACGCAGGAACGGACTTGGTTTTATGGTTTCACACAAACATAGTCGATAAATTAATGTCTAAGCTATCAGAATTTGAAGAAACGGGATCAGGGTGGGCTTTGAAAAAAATAGTTTCTTTAGAAGTCAATATAAATAAATATGAAGTGGGAAATGGAGCTTCGTCGTTCATTAGACTACCAGAACAAATCCAAAAGAAGCACGCATGTATTAATATCAAAAACGATGATGAAGCATGCTTTTTTTGGAGCATAGTTTCAGCGATTTATCCAGCTAAATGCAGTTCAGATCGTACATCTTCATATCCACATTATGCGACTGTCTTAAATATCGATGGGCTAGAGACACCTATGACTATAAAGGGTATTTCAAAATTTGAAAAGTTAAATAATATTTCTGTAAACGTGTACGGGTTAGAAATGAATGTTGCTAAAGAGAGAACATTTTACGTAACAACGCCGGTAAGGCTATGCAAAACCAAATTAACTAAACATGTAAATTTATTGATTGTACAAGATAAATATTTTCCAAAATTGAATGACTACGAAGCACCTATGGCTCACGATGAATCTGTAGAAATTAAGTATCATTATTGCATGATTAAAGATATGTCTCGACTTATGTCCAGGCAGTTAAGTAAGAACCGTAATAAAAAATTTTTATGTGATAGGTGTTTGAATTATTTTAGTAGTTTTGACAGATTAAATGATCATGCAAAATACTGTGAGAAAATTAATGAATGTAAAGTTTCTTTTCCATCATATCAGAATGTTGAATTTAAAAATCATATTTATAAACAAACAACTCCTTTTGTAGTCTATGCCGATTTTGAGTCAATGTTGAACAAAGTTAAAAACAGTCCATTAAAATGCAAAACAATTAAGTATCAGCAGCATAAAGCCTTTAGTGCAGGTTATTACGTAAAATGCTCTTACGATGAATCTCTGTCGTTTTACCGAAGTTACGCAGGTGAAGATTGCATGGAGTGGTTTGCCAAGGAAATGACGTTGTTGGCGGCATTTGTGCAAGGAAAAATTAAAGATATTGTACCTATGAATGTCACACCCAGTTTTAATGCATCTAATTGTCACATTTGCGAAAAAACGTTTTCAGATAAGGATGTAATTGTTCGTGATCATGACCATTTTACCGGAGATTTTCGAGGACTCGCACACCAAGTGTGTAACTTAAATTTCAAAAAACTTTTCGTTGTCCCAATTTTTTTTCATAATCTTAGCGGTTACGATTCGCATATGATGATTAGAGATCTTGCGAAAAATGGTAGTATCAGCTTACTACCAATAAATAAGGAAAAGTATATTTCATTTACAATATACGATTCTGAGGTCAGTATTAAGTTGAGGTTCGTTGATTCACTGAGATTTTTAAATTCATCATTGGACAAGTTGGCTGCCACATTGCAACCTGAGGATTTAAGATATTTAGCTAGCGAATTTCCAAATACCACTCCCGAACAAATGGAATTATTGAAACGAAAAGGCATATTCCCATACGAATATATTGAGTCTTTCAATAAATTGAATGAAACGCAACTACCATCAATTGATAAATTTTACAGCTCATTATCGGGTGAACACATCTCCAAAAATATGTATCATCATGCTCAGAATGTTTGGCAGTCATTCGGTATTAAAAATATTTTGGAATATAGTATGTTGTACATGAAAACTGATATTATGTTACTGACTTGCATTTTTGAAAATTTTCGACAAAAATGTCGAAGTACATACAGTCTTGATCCTGCATGGTACTATACCATGCCTGGATTTTCTTGGGATGCAATGCTTAAATATACTGGATGTAAACTTGAACTGCTGAATGATATCGATAAAATCATGTTTATTGAGAAAGCTATCCGAGGTGGTATAAGTCAAGTAAGTAATCGGTATTCTGAGGCAAATAACAAATACATGCATAATTATGATCCATCAAAGCCTAGTAAATATGTGCTATATTTAGATGTCAACAATTTGTATGGTTGGGCAATGTCTCAATTCTTACCATATGGGGGTTTCGAGTGGGTCGATACCAATATTGATGTCTTGTCTATTCCTGACGATGGAGATACAGGATACATACTACAAGTGGATTTGGAATACCCAGAACACTTGCATGACTTACATCGAGATTTACCGTTTTGTTGCGAACATCGTGTGCCACCAAGAAGTAAGCTTCCAAAACTTATGACCACCTTGTACCATAAAAAAGAGTACACTTTGCATTATCGCAATCTAAAACAAGCTCTGAATGCAGGACTCAAACTAACAAAAATCCATAAAGTGTTGAAATTCAAACAGAGCGCTTGGCTTAAGCCATATATCGATCTTAATACAAAATTGCGAACTGCAGCAACTACAGCATTTGAAAAAGACTTGTACAAGTTAGCCAACAACGCCATATTTGGTAAAACGATGGAAAACATTAGGAAACATCGCATTGTAAAACTTGTATCAAAATGGGATGGAAGATATGGAGCGAAAAATTTGATTGCTAGTCCAAGATTTCATAATAGAACTGTGTTTAATGAAAATTTAATGGCAATCGAACTTAACAAAACAGAGCTCATTTTCAACAAACCATTGTACATCGGCATGTCAATTTTAGATATATCCAAAGTGTGTATGTACGATTTTCATTATAACTTTATGCTGCCATATATGGGAGTTGAAAATTGTAAGCTAATGTATGGGGACACTGATAGTTTTATCTATGAATTAAAATGTGATGACGTTTACAGAGATGTTATTAAAGCAAATTTATCCAAATTCGATACATCAGACTATTCTGAGAATAATATTTATGGAATACCTCAAGTCAACAAAAAAGTTCTCGGAATGATGAAAGATGAGGCAAACGGTCGCATTATGACTCATTTTGTCGGACTTAGATCTAAAATGTATTCGTTTAAGATTAGTACGACGGATGAGGATCGAAATGCATTGTGGGATAAATACAAGAATAATATGGATGATGCAAATATTGAAAGACTTGCAAATAATTTAGGCGTCACAAAAAAATCCAAGGGTGTAAAATATTCAACGGTAAAAAATGACATTACTTTCGATGATTATGTTAAGTGTTTAAACGAATTTACAACTAAAAGTGTTTCCCAATCAACGTTTCGTTCCTACGCCCATGATCTTTTTACAATAACACAAGAAAAAATTGCATTAAGTCCGTATGACGATAAACGTTACTTGCAACAAAATTCTCATGACACTTTACCTTGGGGTCATTATGAAACCACAATGATTGAGTAAAAACAAAAATTAATAAATGAAAACATAACCAATTTTTTTTTATAGCTTTATCAATCTCCACACGAAAATGGACTGGCTATTTGTTAAATGAATATGTAGAATGATAATTGTAATTTAGTGAAAATCAACATTTGTAATTATTATAAGTAGAAAATAAAAACTCTAAAAAATATACATTGTTTTCCTGTAATTTTAAGTCTCAGCTTATCTTTTCCAGCGTTGTGAGACATTCAACGTGAAAATAAAAAAAGACATGTTTGCATAAATAGCATTTATTTTGATTATTACATAAAATCATTTACAACTTTAATTTTATAATAATATAAATATTCTCTTAAAGCATTACTTAACAAAGTGTCTGTGGAAATTTCGCAAAACGCAGTTAGAGCTTCAAGTGGTCCATATAAACTGCTTCTGCTGCAAAAGTTTGATTGTATCAAATCGATAACATTTCTATAATAAGCATGAAAGTGTAAATTATCCAATAACGATACACGATGACACACCAGACTGCTGTTTACTTCTAGGATTTGGTTGACATCCCTTTCATCTAGATAGTATTCCAGACTATGCTTTTCAATAACAAGGAACTTGGTTGAATCATACACTATTTGTTTAATTTTACAATAGTCTCCACACTGAAACTCGATAGGATTGTAATCATCTTGAGAGGTGCTGTTAAAGAAATCGCAAATCTTCTGCTTAAAAATTCCGATTATATCATCCCACTCGAACGTGTTTAAACTAATTCTTGCATTCTTGTTGTGCTGACACAAAATAATGGTTGATGAAAAATCACGAGCTGGAGAAAGGCCAACTTTGATTATACACTTGTCAAGCGGAAAGGATGCTTCTAGTAAATAATATGGTTCATTTTTGGCTGCTTCTTCGAATTTCGCCAAAACTCTATCTAATTCAGCATCATAATCGATATCATCTGATGGTGAATCAGCAGCTACCACCATATCGTCTGATGAACTATAACCACTATCTTGAGAACTCATATTGATGAACTGGCAGGAACAACTGGGCATGAGCTTGCAGCATTTATGAAATTTATACTTTTTGTCACCCCCCACTCATTTAGTGTATATCTACGCGGTGTATGTAAAAGTAGATCCTAAATGATATCTTTAACGTTAATCCAACTATTATGGCTACTATCGAATCCCAACCATTGAACATACATCTTATTTCCACGTCTGCGCAGTACTTTCTCTACTAAATATATGTCTTTATTTTTTGTTTTCTGTAATTCTTCTTCGTAGAATGCTCCTTTGATAGGCGCTCCAGTCATATCTTCAATCAAGTATGTTGTGGGATTCGTTATTTTAATTTCAGTAATTTTAAACAGTTCTGTTGTCCAATTCGGTTTATATCCCTTATCGAAAATGTGTTTATTTTTACTAATGCGAACCACGTCACCAACTTTCAATTTTCTTGGACCGGCAATTTTCAAGTGAGTATAATATTTTCGTAAAATGTCATTTTCGTTAGATTTATTAACATCAATAGGTCTAAGTCGAATTTTGCTGTGTTTCGTGTTGTTGTACTCTTTTGTAATTTGAGGCAAGATATCAATCCATTTGTAAGTTCCATTAAGACTGAAATACTTGTAAAGTTTTTCCTTCAATGTTCGAATAACTCGTTCACATATGGCTGCTTTTTTAACACTAAAGGTATTATAGTGATTAATACTATGCTTTTTCATGAGATTTTGAAACTTGGAATTGAAAAATTCTGTGCCTTGGTCTGTTTGTAAATTTTTCGGACATCGTCGAGTATGAGCGAGAATATCCGAAAATGTTCGAGTAATTTCCTCCCCTGTTTTCGTCTTTAATGGTCGAGTCCACACAAACTTTGAAAAACAATCAATTACAACAAGAATGAGCTTGTAAGATTTATTTTGACTGGCATAAGGTCTCATCTCAGCAAGGTCCATTTGCCACAAATCGTCTAGTCCTTTAATGATTGTTCGTCGACGAGGATAATTTTTTCGTGCAGGCTTGTGTAGCTCGTTAACTAGTTGTATCTTCTCCTCGGTAAATGCCATGTCTAGCTTCCAACGATTCGATTCTTTGAACTAACGCTAATTCGTTGTTCCGTTGGCTTTATTATGTAAGAGGTAATCTTCCATTACATTAAGACGCTCATCTAAATCATGTGAATTAAGATCCGCCGTTTTAATCTTTTTTTCTATTTCCAACGTTTTCATCATAATTTGTGCATTTTGGTTGGCGGCATCTGTAATATTCTTCGTCATTTCTTGTTTAAATATATCAAGATCATTTTTAAATTCATGCATTTGTTTTGATAAATCAGATATTTTCGAAGCAGTCATTTTATTCTCATCAGACAACTCGTTAACTTTTTTACTTAAATTAACTTCTATTTTACTAATGGAGTTTGAGATTTTTTGTTCGAGTTGAGTATCTTTTTGAATTCTATTTTTTTGTATCAAATTAATCTCTTTTCTTAGAAAAGTTTTCGCACGAACAATGCTGTCATCTACATATTTCTTATTGGAAAGATGATTACCTGCTACAGGAGGATCTCGTGTAATGTCTTTATGTACTTCATGTATCTGGTTTTGTAAATCCAAAATGGATTGCTTTAAGCCTTCACGTAGCTTTTTAACAACTTGTTCATTAGAACGGTAATGATGACGACCAAACTTGTCAACACTCATGTTGGAAATGATGTTCCAATAATCCAAACATTAATATATAATATCTGCTTCACGTAATTCGTTGATAATGGCAACAATTTCGTTATTGTGAGATGTGTTTCCTGCTTCTTGGGAAGCAACCAGCAATTTGAGTCTGTCGCATAGTTCGTTTGGATCATCCCAATATACATATTCAATAGGATTATCGTTGTAGATCAAATGAGAATTATCGACGAGCCCTGACCCTTTGGAGCTAGATGGTGAAGATAACGATGTTCGAGGAGACGTTGTCATCGATGATGAACGAGTCGTTTTTGCTAAACGAACAAGACCTTCGAAAGGTTGTCTCTTTAATGCAGTAGATCGAGTTTTCGGTGGCGATTTCTTTGTTGTTTCATCGGTAGGTTTAAATAGCGGTTTGATAATATGATGATATTTTTTCCCAGTTGCACCTTTAAGACGACCTTTGGAATCCAGATGAACTTCTGTACTATTTAATAAACTTTTATAGTGCTTTAAATCTGTATCATTATAATCTTCAGGGTTATCATAGAAAATTAGTTGGTATAGACCTGGCGTTCCCGGCACCCATCCTCCTTCCCCACTACCATCACTGATGACTTGTATACTACCTTTGTTTTTGTTAAAGTTTATTCGTCGTTTACCCAACATCCAGCCAATTTCATCATTGTAAATAGGTCCGTAGTTTTTATCAATTTTATTATCTTTCATCCAAAATTCTTTTATATACTTATGGCTCATTGGAGGATATTGCTCGATATATTCATCAATAGCCTCTTTCGAAACATTATTAGGATCAAATATATCATGTTCGTTAACTTGATCGATTGATACTGCATCGGAAAATACATCGTCATCTCTGGCTTCTTTTTTTATCTCTTCCTCCGTTTTCACCTCTTCTTTTTTAACGTGTCTAAGCTTGTTATTAATAGCATGATGCAACGTTTTTGACGATTGCGCAATATCTGTTAGAGGTTTAGCTATGGGCTTAAAGAGTTTATTTAGCGACTCATCTTGTTCTGTTTTACCTAACTTTAATGCCAAATACTTTTTGCGAATGACACGAGCTAGTTCGGCAACTTTACGCGTGCGCGCAGCTACCTCTTTGTCTGACATATTGTTATACAATGCGTGTTTTTCAACCATACCTACAGTTTTATAAACTTGTCGAAACCTTTACGATATCGTCCGTTAGAAATATCGAAATCCTTAACAATGACGAATGTACCGTATTTGTCCTTCCAACATTCGGAACAAAATTGTTTAAATTGCTCAAATGTCATATCAGGTGATACGTGGTCATCAAAGACGTGTTTCAAATTGAGCTCATCTTGCTTAAACAATACAATAAGATTCGCATTATCACGTAAAAGTTGTTTGCCTGCTCGACTGTATGATTGACATAGGTATGCACAATCAATGCCTTTATGTCTACCCATACAGTAATATTCACGTATTGTTTGTTGTGGATCCGTTGATACGTCATCAAATATGAATATTGAGTTTGGTTTAGCTTTACTTGGGCTTATAACATCATCATTATCTTTAAATGGAAAATAACCTACTTCTTTCACAGACTCCAACACTTCCTTCAAAAATTGATACTTGGGCTGAAACAACGACTTTGAATAAACGTAAACATTTTTGAATTTAGCGCCATTCAGGTCAAAAAGTAATGCCAACATAACATTAGTTTTTCCACATCCGCTTGGACCACATATGATAGCACGAAATGAATGTGGTAGCAATGCACCATGTTTGCTGGTTCTTGTCACGTTGTCGACAAAATCCAAGTTTTCCACTGCTAGTGTCTTGTCTTGTTGAATGACCTTCATCTTGTGATTGAGATGTATTTTGTACACATGGTTATATAAAGACATTTTTCAAAAAGCGATTCATTTCAATGTTGATCGTTCAAGGTGAAGGAGTGTTGAATTCTCTGATCAATAGTCTACCGTTTGAATTGCATGCTCCTGGTTACCAATATCTAGGACCTGGAACTAAATTACAGAAACGTCTAGCTCGTGGAGATCCGGGGATAAATCCGTTAGATCGAGCTGCGAGAGATCACGATCTCGCATATTCCCAAAGTAATTCATTGAAAGATCGACATAAAGCAGATTGGGTGTTGGAAAATAAAGCGTGGGAACGAGTTAAAGCAAAAGACGCATCTTTGGGTGAAAAAACCGCTGCCTGGTTAACTACTACAGCAATGAAAGCTAAACGAAAACTGGGTATGGGTATGAAACGTGGTAAAGGTGTTGGTTCATTTAAGCGACATGTGTTACAGCCAATTATCAAAACATTGAAACGTGCTCCTCCGTCACCAAATCTGCGTAAATCCGCTCTACTTGCACTTGCAGCAGCTAGAACAGCCGTTAAGAATGTAGGTGGGAAGAAAAATGTACGTGTTCCAAGAATTATTCCATTTGAACCAAAATCTGGTGGGATTTTACCTTTAATCCCAATCTTTGCAGGCCTATCAGCTCTCGGAAGCCTCGCTGGGGGCGCAAGTGCGATAGCGAAAACTGTTATCGACACAAAGAATGCTCAAAAGAAACTAGAAGAAGATAAACGTCACAACAATGCAATGGAACATCTAGGCAAAGGATTATACCTGCGAAAAAACGCTAAAGGTGGCTTTGGATTATATTTAAAAAAGACAAAAAACTTCCGCTGAAGCTACCTAATAGGCCTTTAACCAATGTGGATTTAAATAGATTTGTTAAACTACTTAAAATTTCAAATTTCCGCGGCGTGTTCATGCGAGATAATTTACCACGTAGCCCTCGTAAACATGAATGTGCTATTATTAATCTCGACATTTCCACAAACCCCGGTACACATTGGGTAGCTTACAGAAAGATAAACAACGATATAGAGTACTTTGATTCATATGGTTGCTTGAAACCACCGCGAGAACTAGTATCCTACTTGAACGGTGGAAGAATTTTCTACAATAACGATCAATATCAAAGTTATAACCAAATTAACTGTGGACATCTTTGTTTAAAGTTTCTCTACAATGGAACCATCTAACGATATATTGAGAAGTGCCATTTGCATTTTTATGAAAAATATAACGAGCGTTGTTTGGTATGAACTACCTCAAGATATTCGTCGCGCACTAGAAGATTATTTACCCTGCAAGAAAGACTATGATAGACATGAATGGAGTGATGTTTGCGGCATGTATATGGAAAGTAGATGTGTATTTTGTAATGTGTCATATTATGAGAAAAATTTGTAACAGTATAAGAATAAATAAAGGAATTTTTAACATATTTTGCTATTTAATTTCATACACCTATTCAAATGTATCAGTCATGTCTCGATTGTTGACCTTGACAAGTACTTCCAACGAGTTTTCGTTTACTCCTCAAGTACCTCTTGTGCTTGACCCTAACCGACAGTATTATGTAGCAGTGTTGGGATTTCATACATTTAATTCGATTCCAAACATCGATGGCGAAAAGTTTTACTACTACGAGAAAAATGATCGAAAAAAGTTGTGTAGCATCGATATTCCGTCTGGATCTTATGAAATTACCGATATCGAAACGTATATTTATAACGCATTAATCGATAAATATAATTCGATTCGAGATAATGAGTTCATCTTAAGACCCAACAACAATACGCTCAAGTGTGAAATCTTTAGTCAAGATCATGCTGTTACTTTCGAGAAAGATGACAGTCTCGGCAAAATATTGGGTTTCTCATCAAACAGAATATTGGTGCCAGGAAAAATGCATTCTTCGGACCAACCTGTAAACATTATAAAAGTATCGAGCCTACTTTTTGAATGCAACATTACCGAAGGAGCCTTTTACGAGGACAGACCTGCGCACACCGTTCTACATTTTCCGATAAGTGTTGATCCTGGTTTCTCTATTGACGAACGTCCTCATAATCCTATATACATACCAGTAAGCAATAGCATACGTGAAATTGCCAACATTACCGTTAGCGTACTCGATCAAGATTTAAGACCAGTCAACTTTAGAGGAGAGAAAAGTACACTTCATTTGGATTTTAAGGAAACGATATAGATGGGTTTAATTATAAAACAAAGCTCTACGCATCAATATCCATTAGTCTCACGCAAATCTTACAAGCGACGTGACGTGTCTGCTGTCAATAAAGCCTTTCTTGTTTCCATTGGATTACAGCTAAAAGATGTCAAAACGTCAATACATTCGACGACAGGTTCAGGAACCTCAACCACCTATTTTAGATCTGTACCAGAAACCTCAGTTCGACGATACTATTAGAAAAGAAGAATTTCGTACATATACACCTTACATCAAGTCATTTAATAATAGCGACGTTGTCGAGTTTATCATCAATCAATCAGATGCATTTTTTGCCATACACGAAACACTTTTGGAAATTAAAGGAAGTATAAAGAAAGTGGGTACTGGAACTGTTTCTCTTGCACCGAATGCTGGAGCCTTCTTGTTTGATACATGTACATACATCCAAAGTTCACACGACATGGAAATAGTTCGAGATCCTGGTGTAGTTAGCACTATTCGCAGTTTGTTGTGTTACACTCCTGACGATTCCAAGTATCTCAGTACTGCAGGATGGAACTATCCCAATAATCCACATTTATCGGGAGACAGCTTTAGTTTACTGATTCCGATAAAACATATTTTCAACATTTTCAACGATTACAATAAATTAACCTATGGTCGTCAAGTGTTTCGATTTGTTCGAGCACGTAATGATAGAGACAGTATTTTAGTGGAAGAACCTAATGCCACAACAACAACAACAGTGTCTTTAACTGTTACCAGCATGGAACTGAAGGTCAAACATGTCTTTCCGAATGACGATGTGAAAATTGACCTAATGACTCCGATTAAGAATAATACGCCGATAACCATACCTTTCCGTAAATGGGAACTTAATGAACTACCTTCACTTACGGCTGGATCCCGACGTGAGATATGGAGTGTAAAGACAACTTCAGCTGTTGAACGTCCACGCTATGTCATTGTAGCTTTTCAAACTTCTAAACGAGATGACATTCACGCCAATCCAACGTTATTCGATAACATTAAGGTGTCCAGCGTACGAGTGGTTATTAATGGTGAATATTGGCCTAACGAGAGAATGCAATTGGATTTTGCGAAAAATGATTATGCTATAGCTCACTACAACTATACCCAATTCTTTCCCAGTTATACTCATTCGTCAACAAAACATCCAATCTTGGATTATAATGCTTTTAAAAAATATGCTTTGTTTACTTTCGACTGCTCCAAACAGGATGATACGTCATTTAGATCGGGAACCGTTGATATTAAGTTGGAAATCGAAGCAGATGAAGGTTTTCCTGCAGGCACTCGAGCGTACTGTTTAATTGTCCACGACAGTCTACTCGAATACTTTCCTCTAACTGAAGTTATCAAAAATATCATTTAACTTGACTTATTCAATCATATCCAATTCAGTATACTATCAGCCATCATGAGGATCGCATTAGTTGACATTCAAGGATTCACCGTAGATGGGTGGTTTGTTCCCAAAGAACTTAGCATTGAAATTGGCTTTAAACATTGCCATTATATATTTAAACCTCCACAACCGTTTGCTACATTAAGTAATCAAGATAAGAAGACTGCTGTGTACTTGGAGAAAAACGTGCATGGTCTTCGGTATTCTAATGGAGATGTTAAATATTCAAAAATAAATAAAATACTGGAATCTAAGTTGTTGTATGCAGCTGACTACATCTACGTTCGCGGAGAACAACAAGCAGAATTTTTAAGATACAAATGTTATATGCTTGACGTCTGTCCCATAATTATTGATGTTTGCAAGTTTGATGATTCTCCATACTCCACTGGAGGCTTTGCTCCACATGAATACAACTGCCACGCTACTGGACTATTTTCCTGCTCCTCGATAAATGTGGATCACCTCCGTCAATGGCTGTGTAACAAAATATTACCTATATAAATTGGATTTTTTTAAATAAAAGATTAAAAGTTTTATTTTAGTTTTATTTTAACAGTTTTACATATTTATTTTAATGCAAGATGATTCGCATTTACGATTTACAAGAAATTTTTTAATGATATTAATCGCTATAAAGGCATTTATTACGAATATAATACTTAAGAGTATAATCGATAAACCATATTGATCGATGTCATCATTATTAGTTTTGTACCATTTTGAATCACTTTCGGTGTTATTTGGGGATATTAGCTTGATCTTATAGAATGCTCCTCCTGATTTTGGTATCGCTTTGAAAAATACTGGAAGCTGTCCATAATTCACCACTTCATGATCCATTAGAGTCCAGTTCGGTCGATTACAATCAGTTTTTTCATCATTAAAACATATCGCCTGGTTCTTAACGTTGTTTGGAACGTTTGTATAAAGGACATTGTTAACAATAGCTGTAAGGATGATGAATGAGGTTGTTAGTGGAGGCATCTTGTCGGTTGAATTCTTTTTAACGGGTATTGTGTTGTTTTTGGTAACTTTCTTTCTGACAAATTAAACTCTGCAAATCGTTTTTCAATTGCAGTTCTATCTTCGTACCACTGTATATCGGCTTTTAACTTTTGTATTTTTTCGTACAACTCTTCTAATCTACACCGTATGGAAGTCATCGATGAAATAAATGTCTTTCGCTCCAAAAGCCAATATAAATAATATTCTTAGTCACCCCCACTACCCTGGTATAATAAATAGAAATAAATGTTTTAATTCTTTATTCAAAAATACTGCTATTTAATTCACTAATTGTATCTTCCTTATAATAATACAAATATTCCCTTAATGCTAAACTTACAATACTAGTATCACAAGAAGCCTCACAAAATGAATATAAAATGTCTATTGGTTGTAAATCGTTTTTGAATGAAGTAGCAATTTTTAACGCATTACAATAGTAATCTAAAAATCTCAGTCCTTCGAGAAAACGAATGCGTGGTAAAATTAACTTTTCATTTCCTTCAATAAGATTTTTAACATCTTTTTCAAATATCTGCAAAGTAACACCAAGTTTCTTAACATTGAGCCATTTAAGTTGATCTGTCGCTTGAGTTTCAATTGCTAACAATTCACAACATTCTGGAGGTTCATCTTCACAATAGCATTGCAGAGGCATCAGGAAAAACTGATTATATTTACGATTAAGTTCATCGATGAATTGGATCCAATCACATATACCGAACGATATCTTATTATTCTCGCTGCTTAATTTAACACCCGGTCCAAATGATCGAGCTGAACTTAATCCAACTAATACTTTTAAATGCTCAAAATTATACAAAGTATTAAGCAGCATCATTTCACTTTTGGCTCTTACTTCCACACTGTTCATGTTGTAATGACTACGTTTTACGAAATAACGCTGTGAACATGAACACGTTTAATTATATCTTCTTACCTCTCCACACCTGCCTCTCCCACGCTAAAACTATGTTGCGCAATATTTCGTAAGACTATTCATTTATGCATCACATGCCGGGCTTAATTATTAAATACAACGGAATGTGCACCTGCTTCCTGCCTCCATGCGAATATATTTTATCTCACATTAACTAGAATTCCAAAGTGCACGTGTTT
Source organism: Diabrotica undecimpunctata (assembly GCF_040954645.1). Lineage (NCBI taxonomy): Eukaryota > Metazoa > Arthropoda > Insecta > Coleoptera > Chrysomelidae > Diabrotica > Diabrotica undecimpunctata. The sequence continues at coordinate 18,824,777 of NC_092811.1, read as the reverse complement.
CCGGCTATATATCGTGATCGCGTGAGACATTTTTAATAGCCGGCGTATCCGATGATGTCATTATTCTCAGTAGCAAGATATGTCACTAAAGCGTTCACTAAGATCATTCATAGAAGAATATATGATAAATGTGAGTCAAATATTGATAGATCGCAGTTTGGCTTTCGGAAAGCACTTGGAACTAGAGAAGCAATTTTCGCTCTCCAGGTGCTTATACAGCGGTGTAGAGACGTTGATAAGGACGTGTATTTGTGCTTTGTGGATTTTAGAAAAGCATTTGACAATGTCAATCATGAACAATTGATAGATATTCTGCGAAAGACAGGTATTGACGACAAGGACATTCGAATTGTGGCAAACCTATACTGGGGTCAAACAGCAAGAGCAAAAATTGGCAACGAACTCACTAAAAGTGTGCAGATCAAAAGAGGTGTCCGTCAGGGTTGTATATTATCCCCACTCCTATTCAATATTTATTCCGAAGAAATATTTAATAAATGTATGGAAAATGCAAATGAGGGCATAAAAATAAACGGCGAGTTAACAAACAATATAAGATATGCCGACGACACGGTGATCCTTGCCAGTACCATAGACGAATTACAGCAGGTAATGGAAAGAGTTTTTTCAGTTAGTGAGGAATACGGCCTGAGCCTCAACTTCAAGAAGACAAAGTGGATGCTGATAAGCAGGAAGCAACAGCCTGCTCGACAGTTACGGATAAGTAACATACTAATTGACCATGTAGAATCTTATGTGTACCTTGGCACCAACGTAAATGCAAAATGGGAACAGGCCACAGAAATTAAGGCGAGAATAGAACGAGCTAGAGCAGCATTTAGCAATATGAAAAAGCTCCTCATAAGCAGGGATTTGTCTCTTCCCCTAAAACTACGTCTAGTTAAATGCTACATTTTTCCGATCTTACTGTATGGTGTGGAGGCCTGGACGCTGACGGAGACGCTCACGAGAAAACTAGAAGCATTCGAAATGTGGGTGTACCAACGCATTCTTCGTATATCCTGGACCGAACATGTCACCAACACAGAGGTAATCCAAAGAATCGGAAAGGAGAAAGAAATCGTGAACACAATTAAACAAAGAAAGCTTGAATATCTAGGCCACATATTGAGACACGATAAGTACCGTCTACTGCAATTGATTGTCCAGGGAAAAATAGACAGTAAGCGAGGGCCAGGCAGGAGAAGACACTCGTGGCTCCAAAATCTGAGGAAGTGGTTCGGGCTCACATCGGTCGAACTATTCAGAAGCGCCGCAAATAAGATCAGAATTGCCATGTTAATAGCCAACGTTCGCAACGGACAGGGCACTTGAAGAAGAAGAAGAAGAAGAAGCAAGATCTATTTTATAAAGATTTCAACTGATCATGTAAAGTATAAATTGAAAAATAAACGAATTTTTGTTATTATGGTAATCGATAAAATATATACGAGGTAACTCGTAAAATATAAATTGAAAAAATTTAGAAGTTTTACGCTAATGGTTGTAGGTTTTAATTACAAAAAATACGAGGAAAAATTGCTCTCTTTGTCTGTCGTTCGTCTTCTTCTCTTTGTCAATTCATAGAACGCAGTCACCGACCAGCGATTGTACATCGTTCTCATTGGTTACGTTGGACGTGTAGCTTCGTTATTATTGGGGGGGCGTCTTTTCGGGAGGAATGGGGGGACTGGGAACGTCTTTTCGGGGGGAATGGGGGGACTGGGGGCGTCTTTTCGTTAATATTGTGGTACGACTCCACCATTAGTCGATGCACGTCTTTCTCATTGGCCGTTGATGCACACCATTGGCTTCCAACGTCACGAGGATGTCCGCCATTGGTCGAGGACACGTTTCTGTGGCATCATTGGTCGAGAAAAACGTTCTAACGTCACGAGGAGGGTGTTACTATGTCACCATTGGTCCCTCATCGCTATACCGCCATTTCCATGTTGTTTATTCAAATTCTAAGCTGTCATTGGTCGCTGGGGGTGTTGCTATTCCCACCACTGACGCTGCTATGTTGCCATTGGTCAACGACACGTTCCGACGTCACGAGGACGTCCTCCATTGGCCAGCAAGACATTGGGGGACGTTCCTATGCCACCATTGGTCTGCTATTCCCACCACTGACGCTGCTATGCTGTCATTGGTCGACGACACGTTCCGACGTCACGAGGAGGGCGTTACTATGCCACCATTGGCCTGATATTCCCACCACTGACGCTGCTATGCTGTCATTGGTCGACGACACGTTCCGACGTCACGAGGAGGGCGTTACTATGCCACCATTGGCCTGATATTCCCACCACTGACGCTGCTATGCTGTCATTGGTCGACGACACGTTCCGACGTCACGAGGAGGGCGTTACTATGTCACCATTGGTTCCTCATCGCTAGACCGCCATTTCTATGATGTTTATTCAAATTCTGAGCTGTCATTGGTCGCTGGGGGTGTTGCTATTCCCACCACTGACGCTGCTATGCTGCCATTGGTCGACGACACGTTCCGACGTCACGAGAACGTCCACCATTGGTCAGCAAGACATGGGGGGACGTTCCTACGCCACCATTGGCCGAGGGGCGTGGTCTAGAGACACGAGGTACGTTCCTACGTCACCATTGGTCGAGGGGCGTGGCCTCGAGACCCTAGACTCGTTCCTACGTCACGAGGGGGCGTGGCCTTGACCCATGAGGATACGTACGCTTGACGATCGACGTGTGACGTCACTTCCGCTCCAGAAGGAACCCTATCTATCTACTCCAAAACGGTCATTTACTGGGCTATAATATGAAGTTCAAATTTACCAAAGGCAATTTATTTAAGGCAAGTTCTACCAGTTTTCAAGATCGAGAACTCATATTTTTAACTATTAAACTTCAACAATCAGTTGGTATAACAATATCTAACAAGAAACGTCACCAAGGAATATTTTTTTAGCGAAATAATATGTGTTCACTCACTAACTGCATATCAATAAATAAGAAATAGAAGTGTAAAATCAAACACAGCAGTGATTTATTATTCTGGAAAAAGTCACTAAGTGACATTAATGAGTTTTAACGCATATCTCTACAATTTGTTCGTATCTAAAAGTTACTAAGTCACTTAGGTATTTTTGGCTGCTTAATATTTTCTGTATTAACGGGTTAGTGATTTTTTAACACACAAAAATAGCCATTTAGAACCACATTTAGCAAGTAGTGACTTTTATAATAGAAAGATATGATGAATTTCATGTGATCGGCGAAGTTAATGAGTTTTTTCACAAAATGTCAGTTAGTGACTTTTCGCCGGGATATGACGATATACAGTTTTTATTTGGTTATAATGGGTGGTTTGTTAGTGTATGTTTTGTATAGCTTCTATTCTGAGGATTAGTAATTTATTGGTGATATCCACCTTGCGTATGCTATCAGTAGTCAAAATCTCGCATTATTTTCCCATTCTTCTAAAGATTTTGACGTAAGTGATATGCGCCTGTAGTATGTATGTATGTATAGCGTTAACACGCCTTTTTGGGCCAATTGCTGTTGGATGGATAATTTCGGTCGTTTTCTGCTCTTAGGTATCAGCTTCCAATTTCTGATTCCCATCTTACTGACATCTTCCATCACTACATCTCACCATTTCTTTCTTGGTGTTCCTATCTTTTTTTGCCCTCAGGTACAAAATTCTTGACTAACCTATTACCATTCTTTCTAGGTGTCCAAGCCGTTCTTATCTACGTTTTTTCACCACTTTTGTTACTGTAGAGTTAGCATACAATTGGTACACTTTGCATTAATTCGTCTTCTCCATTCTCCCTCTACTGCTTTCCACCAAACATTCGGCGAAGCATCTTTCTTTGCCATTTTTCCAATCTGTTCTGTATGGTTTTGTTTAGTACATGTCTCGACAGCGTATAGCATTATGGGTCTAATTATAGTTTTGTATCTCTTACTTTTGTATTACGAGAAATATCTTTGGCTTTAATTAGTTTGCTCGTGGCTCAAGCACATATGTTGCTTCTGGTCAGTATTAGGTTGATTTCAGTTTCTTCCTTACATGTCTGATTAATAAGAGTACCTAAGTACATATATTTATCTACCTTCTCAAATTCTACAACTGACCGATCCTCGACCTCCAATTTAAAGGAGCCCCTGGTGTTAATTCATATTTCAGTTTCTTCCTTACATGTCTGATCAATAAGAGTACCTAAGTAAATATATTTATCCACCTTCTCGAATTCTTTCAATTTAAAAGAACCCCTGGTGTTTACTCCTTTTTTGCTCGGATTGCCATGTACTTGGATTTGTTCATATTAACTTTTAGTCCCATTTTAGAGCTTTCTCGAGTCAGTCTTTTTGCTATATTTACCAGTTCTTTTCCATTTCTTACAATGAGAAGCACATCATCAACGTATATATACTAAACATCGGCGATCTTTGTATAAAATAAAGCTGGACCTATTTATCCCACTAACCCTTACAATTTTTTCTAGAACTATATTGAATAGCAATGTAGACAACGGGTCACCTTGGCGAACACCTTTTTTCACTCCGAATTCTTCTGAAACTGTACCGTTAATTTGTCTAATTGTCATTTTTACCAATCTTACTATTTTTTCTGGCACTTGGAATTCCTTTAGTGTTTCTATTAATTGGTTTCTGTCTATTGTATCATAGGCGGCTTTGTAAATTACTTGTGCTGAAATGTTGTATTCATAGCAATTGATCAGGATTTGTTTTAGCACAAAAATCTTTATTAAGTACCATACATAAAATGCCTTAGTTTCTCCATTGATGTTTCAGAAGGACTTTAACCTTCCATTTTCCAAAAAATAACCAAAAATACATAACACCGGAGGACGTTGTATTTATTTTTTAAGCACAGATACCCTCTATCAAAAATATATGATAAATGCCGGTTTAGATTTTGCCCTACCCTGCTTTATTTTTATTAAATAATCGGACTGTATCGTCTACATAACTTGTAATCAGAGCTTGGATTTATAGTCCAGTAAATGAAGGCTAAATATGGCAATACCTTGTAATTTTTCGTGTCAACATCGAATTGAATAGAAATTTTGACTAAAGTTTTACTTGGCCTTTACTTTACTTTTGGACTTGTTGGTGTCGTTAGTTGCCTTTTATTTTCCAGGAGTGAAAGCTACCCCTATTAAAAAAATCATATAATTGTAAATTAAAAGGGGTAATTCATTACAATTCATATTTTAATGAAGTAAATGAATGTTAATAAATATTAAACAACATAATTTAAGATTTTATCATAGTTTAACCTCTAAATCTCACCTAGATTAGATATAATTAAAACAATGTCAGTGAATACTTTGTCTCCATTGATTTACATGGAAATTTGGGTTTAGAATATACTTACCTTCCTATTGTTCTGAAGCTATTTTCTTGTGGCATTTTAAATTAATTAATATTTAAATGGAAATAAGCCACAATTAAAGGTTAAAATACGTTTATTGACGTTTCAATTTCCACTTCGGAAATCGTTTTCGAAGAAAGAACGATTTCCGAAGTGGAAATTGAAACGTCAATAAACGTATTTTAACCTTTAATTGTGGCTTATTCCCATTTAAATATTAATTAACTTACCTTCCTCTTCAAAATTAGAATTGTGCCTTTGGTTGCTTTTAATTTGCTAGGGGTAAAAACGATCGCTATTAGAATCATAGCAATTCAAGCAATTTAGAATTATTTAATTATACAATGACATTAATTTAGATTTCTTTACTCTTTTAGTTTTTTACCAAATAATTTTTATATTATAAAAACCATCCCTTGCAAAGAAATTCATGTATTTTTCGTATTTTGTTTTTATTAAAACTTTAAATGCAACAATTTATTTAATCAAAATGTTATGAATTTATTTTATTTCAAATTTAAAAATAACCCTTATTTAGTTTGTAAGAATGGGTGAAAGTATATTTGCGCCTTAATAGCACATTATGTGTATCTTGTAATGCTCCAGTATGTGCGTTTTAATATCTCTTAAAATAATATGTGATTGGTTTTTTATTCATAAATCGGTAAATAAAAGGGCAATAGATCATTTTAAGGACAATAAGATCATTTAAATTACTTTTTTCCTTATTTTTAAATAGGTAGTTGAAATGACTTGAACGAGTCACTTATCACGAGTGGATGCATACTTTGAACAGCAATATCTTATCAAATTTTTGTTATAAGAAAAACAAAAAAAAACCGTTCAGAAAAGCAAAGGCTATATTTTTTACTCCCAAGATTTTTCGTATCACTAATACTTTTTAAGTTATTTTGAAAAAAAGGCATTTGTTTTAAAATTTTATAAAAAATTTCATTTACTTTACAACCATATTTATTTAAAACTAAGCACTTTCAACCGGTTAAACATACAGATCAAGTGGACTTTTCTGAACCTTTCTGTTGAGAAGACAAAAAACCATTAAGTTTTCTTGCAGGACAGCCAGTACTATAAATCCTAAAATTACTGTAAATAGTACTTGTCTACCAGCATTAAAGAGTATACGGATTTTAGGACTCCCATTCGACAGTAAACTTGCTTGGAAATGTCATTTAAAAGATCTTAAAACTAAGTACCTTCTTAACATACTAAGTAAATCTTAACATATTAAAATCTTTGTCCAATCATCATTGGGTTGCAGACGAAGACTCCTTACTTCAGATGTCTTATTTGTTCTAAAATAGACTGCTATAGTTTCATTTATATGTCAGGTAGCCCATCAGATTTAAAACTTCTTAGTTCTGTACACAACACTGCACTTAAAATCTACGTTGGGGTCTTCAGATCGAGACCCCAAGAGAGTTTATACAGAGAAGCTATTGAACTTTCCCTCTGGCTACGTCACCGGCAACTCCTTTTAAAATATTCTTCTCAAATCTCGGCTAATACCAAAACTCCAGCCTATAAATTACTAAGTAATGACCTTTTAGACTCTCATTTTCCTATTAAACTTCAATCTATGCCGCAGTATATCTCACCACATTCGAATAATATCGATCTTTCAGCCACAACTCCAATATTACTATCACATTAACCTCCCTGCAATAAATTGGAAGCAGATTTTAATCTCTTGTAAACTGATTATGATAAGCATTAGACAAATCCACAATTTCTTAGGTAAATATTAAAAAATTAATTGCTAACAACAGATTTGGCCTAATTCTATACACAGATGCTTCTAAGAGTCCTATAGCTGTAGATGTGCTGTAACTTTAAACACAGATTTAGTCATATCTTGTAATCTCCCGTTCTTCTGCTGCACACATACTGCTGAATTATTCTCTATTCTCCAAGCTACAAACTTACTATCACCAGAATATAAAAAAGTAACAATATGTACAGACTCTTTAGTGCCTAACTATAGGCTATATCGGCTATACAAGACTAATTCATAATCATTAAATGACTTCCTAAGATCCATCTACATGTACACACTGTTGTAATATACTATAATGTTAAACATATTCTCGTAGGCTGTCCCTATTGCAACAATAACAGAAAAATTAAACTTTTGAGTCGAAACCTACAAAATATTCTCAGTTCGCCAGATCAATTCCAAAACCTCATTAATTTCCTCTATGAAACTAGGCTTTACCAGGAAATTTAGAAGCAGAAACGTAGTTTAGAATTTGATAATTAGTAATTGTACCAATATTTAATGTAGTTAATGTAACTGTGGAGAAAAGAATTGGTGGAGAAATCATAAACACCATGAGATTTGCAGATAACACAGTATTTATGTCTGAGAGTATAGAAGAACTACAAAGTTTACTAGATGCAATAAATAGTGAATGCATTCAAATGGGACATGACATCAACACAGATAAGACCAAATTTATGATAGTATCAAAGAGTCCAATAAATAATAAGCAAATAACTCTTGGTGGACAGCAAATAGAGAGAGTGACAAAATATAAATATCTGGGAGCTTACATCAACACAGAATTAGATCCAGACCAAGAGATCAGGGTACGAATAGAAATGGCAAGGGCAGCGTTCTTAAAATTCAAGCAATTGTTCTGTGACAAAAATCTGAATACTGCGCTGAGACCAAGGTTTGTTGAATGTTACGTCTGGTCGCAACTATTGTACGGGGTAGAAACATGGACATTAAAAGCGCAAATAGTTAAGAAGCTTGAAGCCTTTGAACTTTGGATATACCGTAGAATGTTGAGAATTCCATGGACTGCCAGGGTCACCAATGAGGAAGTGCTGAGAAGGATGGGTCGAGACAACAAATTGTTGAGAAGAATAAAAGTACGCAAGACTGCATACCTTGGACACATACTGAGGAATAATAAATATAGTCTTCTGCAGGTCATCATGCAGGGTAGAGTCGATGGCAAAAAGGGAAAAGGTAGAAAGAGGAAGTCATGGCTGCGAAATATTCGAGACTGGACAAACATGACTGTAGACGAATTATTCCACGTTGCAAAAGACAGAGAAACTTTTTGAAATGTGGTCGCCAACTTCCGATAATGGGGACGGCATAGGAAGAAAAAGAATGTTACTGTATATTCTTGTAATGTAATGTAATAAAATTGTACCTGTGTCAGTGACCTATGCTGTCGAGAGAGACATGTAAACCAAAAAAAAAACTTACAGATCATATAAACAATACATAAACAAAGTAAATTGTGAAGGGGTGACGAGTTACGACGGTAATTTGGGGTGATGATTAGAGGGTGATTTTTATGACGTTTTTACCATAAAAAGCGACCAACCTTATTTTGAGCTTAACTGGCCTAGTTTTGATGCTAAATTAAAAAAAAAAAACAAAAATAAAACTTTTTTTTAAACACTTAAAATGTGGTTAATTTCTTGGTTAATACATGTTAAAATATTCGATTTTGAATTTGATATATAAGAACCTACTTTACGAGAGCTACAGCTCTGACTCTACTGGATCTACACACCATTTATTTTTGTTTTTTGTATACATAAAATTTTTGCTTAGAATATTTTTTTTTATCTGACAACGTGGTTTTTATTTTGAAAAATGGACATTTTCACTGGCAATTAACTAAAAAATATTGGCTTAGTAAAATTTATATTTATTATTGATATATGCAAGTTGCCCTTGTTTTTATTTTAAATTTTTTAATATTTTTCCTTGCTTCTCGGATGGCTTCGGACATATTGTCATCAATTTCTGAAATTACTAATTTTATTTTATTGCGGCGTTTAAAGTAAACAAGAACTCTTTTCGGATATGTTCCCTACCTTGTAATTTTAATATTGTAATTGTAATGGCTGGTTTAGGTGGCAAAAAGACACCGAAAAGTATTTCTCTATATTTCTGCACCATTCTGCTCATAAAATTTATAAAATCATTTACCAAAGGGAACAGATTACTTATTTCTTTTGTCTGCAATATGAATAATATCATGGGTAGTAATATACATTTCAAAAAAGTGCACAAATACGTAGATTTTACAAAAAAAGGCAAAATCTCAATTTACACACAGGATAATTATATTTTATAAATGTAACAATAATTGGATGATTTTATAAATATTTTTAATATCAGAATTAACCAGAACTATTTATTCGTTATCTATGACGAAACGTGTTATTTGTGGAAATTCCAATTTATGTAAGTTTATCGGTCTTCGCCTTTTTAAGATCTATTTCTATTTTCTAAGATTTAAATAAGCATACATAAACATTATGGGATATTCCAAATAACCAATACTAAAATTTTTTTGTATATATACCAATACAAAACATCATTTGGTTTACTATTTTTATTGGAAATTCATATTATTGTTTCAATTTCCATTTCGGAAATCTTTCCAAAATACAAACTCATCAAATTTTGTTTTTAATGCTTGGTATTAAAAAAATGCTTCTGATTTAATATTATCTGCCTTATTCATAATAATTCAGACATATACAATACATTTCAAAGTATATGAATTTAAAATATATTTTCGATATTTTTGAATTGCGTTCCTGGGACAACTTTATTCAAATTGATAGTCAAAATTATTAAATTGTCTTTCGGAACATAAAAAAATAATTAAGTTTATTTCTCGTAACTCTCAATCTCTGGGTCAATATAAAATTGCCACTAACCTGAGAATCTCTATAACAATCAACCTCTGGGTCAATATTAAACGTCATTAATCTGAAGATATACCTTATTTAAATTTCAAAAACGCTCACGATTCCTCTGAAGATCCCTGTAGAGGAGACAAGTAGTTTATATGGCATACAAATCGGCTACAGCTAACGAAGGCTCCAACTAATTTTGGATACTACAATCTATATCTCAACGAAGAATCAAATAATTTGGTACATACTATGGTCCACAAAATAATTCCCAATACAATTTTTAAAATGATCCTCAAAAAATGATGATAAATATGATTCTCAAAAAATATGGTCGATTGCTACTATCTTTCTTTATTTAATTTGTTAGTTTTTAAACATCTTTAACCATTCCTTAAGTCATCTGATTGTGGTTATTTAGGCCTATTTAGCGATAGTCCTTTTGTCTCCTTTTCATTTCAATTCCACCAGTTGAAACGAAATCTTGTCAGAGGCATAGCTTTGGTAGCACTTTTCTCTTTTTGCTATTTGTTGACTGGGCATAATAGTGTTATACCTTAAGATTGGGCAGCACAGCAGTTGTAGCCTAAATCTTGGATGATGAGTTAGTTATGGTGCAGCTAACTGGTGATCTGTCAATTGAGAATTGTAGAGATGTGTGTGTATTTTATGTTTGGATATTTGTATGTAAGTGTATGTCATATTCAATCACGAAATCTATAGTTATTGATGTAGTTACAGTTTCCACTTTATGTTTTTACATAATCCACAAGTGTTTATCTAGTTATAGTTTATTCATATCTGTCCTATATTTCTGTAATCCGATAGCATGTTACCTATTAGCTATTGGGACGCGCAGTGTTCAGCATGCTTATCAAATGATTCACAAACTTAGATCGATACAGCAGTAGTTATAAAATAAAAAAACGGCCAAACTTAAATGTTAAGCAAATGAAATATCTTACTAACAAAACACTCAATTTTTACAAGTGCAACTAAACAAAGAAAGAGAAACTTATACAACAATAATTAACTAATTAACGCATTGATCAATAATGATAACACAATAAAAAAATACAGTAGCTAATTTATTGAGCCAATACTACAAATCTTACTACTAAATATTATTTTCTAGGCGATGTGTCACATTTCAAATATGAACATTCATGTGTAATCAAAAACGGTTATTGTGTATTCGAACATGAATGTCCGCACTTAATAGAAGGAGAGTTCCGCAACTTATGTCCTCAGCAGAAATCCCAAGGTGCCCTTTGTTGTGAAGGATGTAAGTAGGAAAATAAAAAAGATATTTCTTTCGTCGTCATTATTACTAATTCTTCTTTTATCAACCACTTATTTTTTATCACTAAATACTTCGTTTCATGTCCTTGTTCACTCTATTTAATAGGCTTTTAATACTTTTTCGTTTATAAAGTTAAGTGAATAAAAGTTTTCTTCCAGTGAAAAATCCATTTAAGTATTTACTAATATTTTCTTTATTTAAGAATGTGCTGAAGCTATTTTCTTCTGACATCTTAATGCAACTACTATTTTTGTTGGGAATAAGCTTCAATTTAAGTTTAAAATAAGATTATTTTCCACATTTCGATTTCCACTTCAGAAATCGTTTTCAAAATACAAAACATTAAACAAATTTTGTTATTTGTTATTCTGTGAAAAATTCTTCTAATAACTTCAGATATGTATTATACATTTTAAAGCAGAGGACTTTAAAATGATATTTCCAATATTGCTGAGTTGCGTTCCTGGGACGATTGTTCCTTTATTTTAAGATAATTTATTTAAATACATAATATCAACTTTAACATAAGAATATCCGTCAGAAAAAGCATAGAATGTCATTCGTCTTCAAAAAGACTACCACTTGCAATGATGACAGTTTTCATCATATTATTTCTTGTGAATGCTGCAAGATCCCGTTCCATTTTGTTCCAAGTTGTTCTGTTCCATTTACTTCGGATGATCTTCATGGGCGGTATACCTTTGACGTCCTTCTCTTCTCTTCTCAACTGTTAGGTACCTAGAGATAAGATTAATACTATTATAAGAATTAATATTAAACTCAACAATCTTCCGGGTTGAACCGCGTCCATAATCATTGCGCCGAACTTTTATGTCTCCTTCAGGATGTACGAGGTCTCAGTCCCACCAACTTTCAGACACTACTACATTGATGACTATCCAATGCAATAATGCTACTGGGAACAGAGGACGGTTCATTTATACCGTCGATGGTGATGTGTTTTGGGTAGAGATTGGCGTGAGAGTTAGCGTGAGGATTGGCGCGTGATTTCTGACAGTAGGATTTGGATTGGCAGGTAAAGCGGACGATATTTTCTTTATGAGAGGTCTCTATGTCGAAGGTAACCGTATGTTGTTATCTCTTCTATTGACACGATTTGGCCTTTTTTCAATTTCTATGGCTTCTCATATAATTCTTGCGCATCAACATCAGGTTCCACCAATGACACCCTTTACCGCAGAAGCCAAGCATTAAACAGACAGGTGAGGGCACGATTACTTAATTTCCATATTTCTAAGGTTCACACTGATATTAAATTTATTATTTCTCAAATCAATAATGTCACTTCTTTTCTTGATAATCACCTTCCTGACAATTTGTTGGACACTTTTGAGTCATCTTTACATAAGAAATTTAATTTTGTATATCATAAATCCATGGCACACCTTCGTAAGAAGCTTAATAACTTAGACACTCCCCAGTTTAAAAAAATTCCATTTAATCCCAAGTGGATTAAAAATCTATCTAGTACTGAGGTTCCTCAGGACATTCTCAAGTTGTTATCCTTGGGCCCCAAATTTGGCTTACAGCCAACTTTCAGAGATTACTCTGTTAGTAGAATTTTAGCAGATGTGGAAAATATTTTGTCACATGCTGATAATTCTGACCTTTTATCTCTTAGGTCTTCTTCCAATAATATTCTGTTGAACTATTCTAATCGCCCTAGACAACCCATATCGGTGTTAGATAAGATTTACAGGGAGACGGTATCGTTTTTAAAAACTCACCCTAATCTTCTCATTCTTACAAGTGATAAAGGGAATGCCACTGTCCTCATGGATAGAGATCAATATCTTAACCTCAGCCAATCGTTGTTAGATGATGATAGATACTATCAACCTCTCTCTACCAACCCTTGCTCTAAATTTACAAATAAAATAAATAAATTCATTACACACTTAAAAAATATTAAGATCATAGATCAACCACTTGCAAAATTTTTACATAATTATGATGGATATGCTCCCAGATTTTATTGTCTACCTAAAATACATAAGCCCACATTGAGCATGAGGCCAATTGTTTCCTCCATTAATTCACCAAACACTAATATTGCTAAATTTTTAACTGACATCTTATCTAAATCTTATAATTATAATAATAACTTTAATATTGTTGATTCTTTTCATTTTAGTGAATTTATTAATAATTTTGAACTTCCACAAGGCTACATTTTAGTGAGTTTTGATGTGGTATCTCTTTTCACTAATTTACCTCTTTCTAGTGTTATTACCTCCTTAAGAAATCACTGGAACTCCATCCAACCTAACTGTCCTGTATCCTGGGATGTATTTGCAGAACTTTTACAATTAATATTTGACACTAATTTTTTGGTCTTCAACGACAAATATTACCTTCAAATTTTTGGGACACCTATGGGTTCCTCAATCTCTCCCATCCTGGTTAATTATGTACTGGATGATCTAGTATCTGACCGTCTGGGTCTTTTAGATTTCCAAATCCCTTTTATTGAACGGTATGTTGATGACTTATTACTAGCCTTACCTCCAGACAAGATTCAGGCCACCTTGTCTTTATTCAATGAGTTTGATCCTCATTTACAGTTCACTGTTGAACTTGGGGACTCTAACACAAATAGTATTTCCTTCTTAGACATGCGTGTCATTAGAATGGGAGATAACACCCTTACTACAAGTTGGTACAGGAAACCAATGGCTTCTAATAGGTTTCTCAACTACCACTCTTGTCATCCCTTTAAATATAAATTAAACCTTATTAAAACTTTAAGCTGCAGGCTAAATAGACTGATACATCCGATTAATCGAAGAGAATCCTTTCAATTACTTAAAAATATTCTGATTGAGAATTCCTATACATCCTCCCTTATTAATAAATATCTTTACGTTCAAAGCTATGGTTCTTCTTTAAATGACATACCCAATGGTGACCAACTCAGAATAATATCAAATAATTCAATTAATAACACTGTTCTGCCTAATACTGTACTTGGGAATCCAACTACCCATTACTCATCTTTACCTTATTTTCCTCAAGTTACTGAGAAACTCGTTAAACTGTATAAGCATAACAACGTACCGGTTAAAATTGCTATTAAGAATGCTAAGACTGTCAGGAATTTGTTTTCTAAAACTAAAACACCTCTGTCCCTTCTGGAACAAGTTAATGTAATATATCATATACCTTGTGCTGAGTGTGACTCATGTTACATCGGTCAGACAGGGAGATCACTGAGAGGGCGTCTTACGACACACCGCAGTGATATTAATTTATCTAAGCATACTTGTGCTCTTGCCCAACATGCTATTAACACCAAGCACGAAGTAAACTTTAATGAAGTTAAAATTCTTGGCACTGAACGCAATCTCGTTAAAAGACAGTTTTTAGAAATGTGTTCAATATTAAAACATCCTAATACCCTTAATAAGAGAACCGACATTAGTAATTTGAGTCAAATTTATCATGCATTAATTTTACAGAATTAGCCTTGATATGTTGTTTTACTTAAATTTTGTCCCACATTGGGGTTTCTTTATTACATTTTCATATAATAAATTTAAATAAAAATAAAATAAAATAAATTATTCCTTCCTTAACTAAGATTTATCAACTTACATTTTATTAATTATTTGTCAATATCACTTTTACATAATTAAGTAATTGTTCTTTTTGATGAACTTGTTTGATAAAATTTAAACTGAAATTGATTCATAGAATCTTTTTCATTACGGTCCTAAATGTTTGAACCTTTGGACTGTGGAAGTTGTATTAATCTTCACCTGTCAGCTGGCTAACTAGTGACGTCATAATATATAATATATGATATTTTGGATTGACTTCGCATGCTTTGTTCTTTGTGGACAGATCAATCACTGTAGGGTAAATGGTGATCTTAACCACCTTTTCCTTTCATTGTTTGGTTTTTTAACGACAAGCTGTTAACTAAATTTATCACATTTTTTGAATATACCGCCCCATTATATAGAGGTTGGTAGGTTGCCTTGCTGTTTATGTCATTTTGACCTCAAGGCCACTTCTATTCACGTTGTTTGCGTGGGTGTTAAACCTGTAAATTCATTTACCGGCGAGACTCAGTAAGCTAAAGACTGGTAACTTCATTTTATCTTATTACTATTAATCTTAAATAACTTTTAATGTTACCTAAAGTTAAAATTAAAATCTAATTTATTAAATAAATTTGTTGGAAGTGCATTCTTATGATCTTTCTAGTTCTTTACACTTTAAAATAAACCTTAATGTTTTTTTACTTAAGTTTTTATAATAACTTTTTTATATACATGTATGTTTATCACATGTTCTTTTGCTGTGCTAATTTTGTTAAATTGCAAACTATACCTAGTTTCAATTGATTGTTTTATACAACGTTAACTCTGAATGTCCAGTTTCGTAAGATTTTTCATATTTTTAACATCATTGACTACTACATGTCTTTGTAAGGTAACACACTTTTGTCGTAACTTCTCTATGGATGTTTGGTTTCATATTGTTCTTTTTAGATGAACTGATGATGCTTTCTGAGCAGAAAGCGAAACGTCTTCAATAAATAGATGAAGTAGCCACCTTCTTTGTCTTTTATTTCTCCACTTTGACCGAAAAACCCACCACTCTTCGAGTGTACCTTAGTTTATATATATATATATATATATATATATATATATATATATATATATATATATATATATATATATAAATATATATATATATATATATATTGTTATGCTATTTAAATTGTATTATATTGCTTACTTAGGAAAAATCCTGTCTATATTTATTAAATGAACTATTCTCCAATTAATCACAATAAATCAGCATTAATTAATTACAATCTCAGGCTATTTAAATTGTACGATTTACCTTTGATCGTGGATTCAAAATATTTTCCAATTGGCGTCCTAATCGGGATAGGTAATATGACCTGAATAAAATACATAGAATTTCAACTGAACTATATGTGAGATGTCCTTTATTTTAATGAAATTTTATATAACAATCAATCCTGTAATATTTGCAATATACTAACTTTAAATATATGAGAAGTTGTTTTCTATCATGGACCCAAATGTTATTTTACATTGATTTTTAATATGTGTTATAACTAAGCTCTTTTTATAATTCCTTTTTTTTTAAGTGATCGCAAAATTAACTGTCTCTATTATTTATTCAATTTATTTAATTAATAAATGAAAATCACACTCCGGCTCTAATGAAAATTGACTGACCTTTCCTTCTCTGCCGTTGCAATTCTATGGCCACGCCACAACAAAAAAATCCTTTCTCTGCTTCTGCTCCTATTGTGGTCCAGATGACGTACACCTTTCTCCTATCTGTCCTTGTATCTCCAAATGTTTCCGGCTTCGTCTGCTATTAATATTCTTATGCCCTTTGGTTTTCTATCTCTCTGTACCCCGTTCCTCACACTGGTCAGCTTTTACACCGCAAATAAACACACCCGGTAAATTACGTCTTCGGGACTTCAAACAAACACAAATCACAAAGCTCCTTCCTTCTTGGACGACGAAAACTGACTAACTAACCTTTTTTTCTCTCTCCTATCTCATAGCCAAAACCAACCTCCTTGCATTCAAAATTTGACCAATAAAAATCATCCACCTCTTGTGACGTATATCGTTACCACCCAACTCTCTCTATAAAACGTCATTCGGGTAATTCCAGAAAACAACCTTCTTTAATTATTCTAACTAAATCTATCTGCTTTACAAATATTTCTTACTAATAGCTACAAACGATACCTGTTTCTCAATTCAATGTCTTTTGTTAATAAACTTTTACCGATATAATCTTTCGGGGAGAAAACCACCGCAAATCCCGGTCTATTGTTCAACACTTTCTATATACACTTTTATTCCGGGTAAAACCATTCCACAATAACCGACTTATTTAAATTTCTTATCGATAATATTTGAAAGTCTTGTCTCTGAGGCCTAATGAACAATTCTTCGAACAACTTAAAATACATATTTTGTCTTATACAGGATGTTTGAAAATTTATATGCCCGTGTCTTTATGAAATATCAATAATTTTAATTTTTATTTAAGTAATAAAATTTGTATATCGGTTTTTTATTGCTTATGGTCATTCAAAAGTACAACAAATCCCCGCCTTTGTAATCGATAAAATTTATCAATCTATGCAACTAAATTTTCTCGAGGCAAACTAAAACGCACTTCCTGTATGCTAGCTGTACTTATGCTACGTATTATCCTATCCTACTATCTACTTTATACAAATTTAAATCTTCATTCGTGATATTTATATACATCATGGATATTATAAATACCTCTGATCTTTTCAGAATCCATATGTTTCAACTCATAGCTGTTTACTCCATCTTCGTTGTTTACTATGTATGGCCCTTCGAAAACAGGCATCAATTTTGCGCAAATACCGGTCTGAAGATTTGACACTCTTAATGCTCTTACCATTACTTTGTCACCCTTTTGGAAAGTTACTGGTCTTCGTTTCCTATTATGACTCTGTCTCTGGATGTATTTCTCATTGCTTCTTCTTAATCTCCTCTGAACGGTTTCTATAACCTGTCGATACTCTCTTTGTTCTGGATCTTCCCACGGTCTTATCGGCATGACGCCTTTCATGATGTATTCTGGTGTTTCTTTCGTTACTGTACTTGGCATGGAATTTAGGTACATCTCTATTTCTCCCAATTTTCTGTCCCATCGCCGATGTTGACCATCCGTTGCAATGCGAAGAAATTTCGTTACCTCTTGTATAAATCGCTCAGAAGGATTACTTTGGGGATGCCTGATGCTTACAAAGTTCGTCTCGATTCCCCGTTCTCTAAGCTGTCCCTTGAAACGATCATTTCGGAAGTACGTTGCATTGTCTAGTAAAATTTTTCTTGGGGTTCCTACCGTAGCGATGAAATTGTCTATTTTTCTCAATATTTCTTCCCCTTTTGTGGTGCGGCAACTATATAATTTTACGTATTTTGAGAACACATCCACCATCACCAGAATATGCTTGTTCCTTTGCGTGGTCACAATTAGATCGCTTAACATGTCGATGGCTATAATGTCCAGGTTGTTCCGGGATACAATGCTCTTTGCAATATTTTCGTTTTTAAAATTCCTGCTCTTGTATTTCTGGCATACTTCGCATTTCTGTGTGATCTCTTTTGCAATGCGGTAATCTTGTCGACTGATGTAGTTTTCCCTAAATACAAGCCATACCTTTCTACTGCCAATATGTCCATTTTCCTCGTGTAGTTTCTTGATGATTCTTTCTGCCAATGTCGGTGTCACTAAATATAATTCCTTTCTGTCTATTCTCTTAAAAAATATCTCGTTTTCTAGCTCTGCTCTTCTCTTTTCTCTTTCTTCTAGGCCTTCCTGGTCGGTCCTTATCTCATTTAACGAAAATATCCCTTCGTCTTGTGCCAGTATATTCAATCCCACATGTAATGTAATTGTCTCCTTTTTTCCTGTATCTTCGTCCCGTGTTAAAGCGTCAGCTATTATGTTGTCTTTCCCTTTGATGTATCGAAATTGGAAATCATACTCTTGTAAGAGCAGAATGCCTCTGTGTATTCTGTTATTTACCAATCGATTCTTCATGATGTGTATCAATGCTGCATGATCCGTTTCGATGGTGAATTTAGCTCCCAATAAGTAAAACCTTAATTTGTTTACGCAAAATAGTACACTGGCGAATTCCAACTCGGTGACACTGTATTTTCTCTCATGTGTTTTAGTCACTCGAGATATAAAACATATCGGAACCTCTTGGCCGTTTTGTATTTGCGACAACACTCCTGCAAATTTCTGTATCGACGCATCCGTACGGAGTATAAACGGCAAATTGTAAATAGGGTGATATATTTTTGTTCCTTTAGCAAATTCTTGTTTCAATATTTTGAAAGCTTCCTCCTGTTCTTCTTTCCAATTCCATTTTGTCCCTTTCTTTAACAATTTTATTAAAGGAATTTCTTTTTGGCTTAAATCGGGAATTAATTTCTTGAAATAATTTATCGTACCGAGAAACCCTCGCAATGTTTTTAGATTTGTTGGTCTTGGGTATTCGTCGATGAGCTTTACTCTGTCCTCGGCTAGACTTACAGTTTCGGTGTCAAGTTTGAAACCCAAATAAATCACTTCCTTTTGAAAAAATTGACATTTTTCAATGTTTAGTTTTAATCCCGCTGTGTCCAATTCTTTCAAAATTATTTTGATATGTTCCACATGACTCTGCATATCTTGTGAAAAAATTAATAAATCGTCGATGTAATGGACGATGAACTCTTCATGGTGATTCAAAATGGTATGCAAAGCTCGTACAAGTGCTGCACAGGCGCTTTGTAATCCAAACGGAACTACCTTAAATCGGTATACTATACCATCAATTGAAAAGGCAGTGTAGTTTCTACACTTTTCAGCCAAAGTTATTAACCAAAAACTATGCTTTAGATCAATTTTTGAGAAAATATGTGATCCCGTGATCCTTCCAAAAATGGCTTCGATATTTAACGGTGATTCATATTGTGATACTGTGTGTTGGTTGATATTTCGGGCATCTAAACAGAGTCTTAACTCTCCACTGCTCTTCTTCACTATCACAATTGGGTTAATATAGGGTGAGTCACATCTCTCAATGATTTGATCTTCCAACATTTTTTTGATTTCTTGCTTTACTTCTTGCCGATACTTATAAGGAATTGGATAAGTCTTTGATCGAAAATTTCCCAAGTTTTTCACCTCAAATGAGTGCTCGTATTTTGTGGCCACTCGGTTTTCCTCATTTATCAGCGTTTCATAGTCTCTTAAAATTATACGCAAATCATTTTCTTTGCCTTCTCCACATATCAATTTTTTGTCTCTCCCATCAAATTTTTCGCACATATTCACCGTGTACTCCGTGTCTTCTTCAAACACCACTGTCTCCATTGTGTCCTCTTCATTTTCCTTTGTTTTTTTTTTGTTGGGCTCGTCTCTTCTTTTGAGGAATCCCAAGTTTTGCTTTCATTTCTTGTCAAAATTTTTCCATCTTCTTCTCCTGAGCTCGTCTCATCTTTTGAGGAATCCCAGGTTTTTTTTCTTTGATCTTTTTCAGACCTTTTCCCCTCTTTCTTCCTTTTCCTTTCTTCGTCGCCAGGTTCATTTCCACCGTTTGTTCTTTCTCTGATTCGTCCGTAATTTGTTTCTCTTGTTCCTTATCCTGTTCTTCTTCTTTTTCCTTGGTTATTTTCATCGTATTGGTTTTGAAGTCGATCACTACATGTTTTTTCGTTAATTCGTCAACGCCTACAATCATGTCATGTGACATATTCGGCATTATTACACATTGAAGTGCATACATATTTTTTTTCAATCGTACCATTACTCGTATACCTTCATTTATTGTTGCCAATGTCCGTTTATTTGCGCCCACTAAATTCACCCTAGGTATTTTATAAATTAGACTTGTTAAATTTACTTCTTCGATTAATTTTCTGTTGACCAGTGTTATTTCAGAGCCTGTGTCTATCATAATTTTAATTGGTTTCTTATTTATAAATCCATCCACAAATTTTAAATTAACTCCATTTCTCTTTTCATTGTTTCCTGCCAGTTTAATAAATTCCTTGGGGTGACAAAAAATTCCTGTTTGTTTTTTCGTTTTTAGTGAGCGCCTTCTTGAAAACACGCCTGTTGTTCTTCTGTGTTTTCTCTCCCGTCATCTTCTCTCTCATATTCATTTTCTTCTCTTTGCATATTATTTATTTCTCTTCTGTTCTCTTTTGGTCTATCATTCCCGTATCGATTACCGCGAGATTCCTGTTCATTCCGTGGGTTATTGTATCTGTTTCCTTGGTATGGGCGGTTATTTCTACTCTGATTTTCCCGATCCCTGTTTTCATTCCATCTCTGGGTTCTGGGTTCATAATTCTCTCTTCCGTTCGGTCTATTTTCATATCCCCGTCTAGGTATGAATTCTCGTCTTGTATAATCTCTTCTAAAATTTTGACCTCTATCTCTATATTCTTGGTTTTCTCTTTGTCTATAATTTTCTTGCGGTCTTCTTTCTCTTCTTTCATGCCTACGTGATTCTCTCATTTGCAAAAATTGACATAAGCTGTCAATGTCCTTGTAATTTTGGAGATTTATGTGGTCTTCCAAGGTATCTTCAAAATGTCGCGATATCAACTCTACCAATTGTTCTGATGAATAATTATATTGCAAATGTTTTGCATTATTATAGAGTTGTAATGCGTACATCTTTTCTGATACGCCCATCCTCTCATGGTATTTTCCATTTTGTAACTCTTTATTTACTTGTAGTTGCTGTATTTTTCCCCAGAAATAATTTAAGAATCTTCTCTCAAAATCTTGCCAATTGTCCAATTCTTCTTCCTTGCTGACAAACCAAAGATTTGCCTCTTCTTTGAGATGGTTTCTGATGGTTTCCTTTGCTGTTGCAAACGGTCCTATGTATTTGACTTTTTCCTTTAGGTTATTTATAAAAGGCACTGGGTGTATTTTCCTTATATCCCCGCCAAATCGTACTTTTACGTCTTCTGTGCTATGTACGATGACTTCCTTTCTTTCTACTTCTCTTATCTCCATCTCTGCAATTTGTTTAAATCTCCTTTCCGTTTCTTTCCGGTCTTCTTGTAGCGCATTTTCAAATTTTATTTCTATCTGTTCTAATTCCCTTTCTTGCATACTCTGAATATCCTTCATTTTAGTTTCGATTTCTTCTCTCTGCAATTCTAGTTTCCTCTCTGTTTCTTCCCTACTTCTTTCTAAACAGACTTTTATTTCGTTTTCATATTTGTCCATACGCGTTTCCATTTTTTGTTCCATTTTTCTTTGGTTTTCTTCCAAATTGTCCAATTTTTGTTCCGTTCTTTGTTGTGATTCATCCATTATGTGTTTTGTTTCCAGTTGATTTTTATCCATTTTTTGTGACGATTCTTGTATTTGTTGTGTCTGTATTTGCATCATAGCTAATAATTTTTCTAACATCCCTGTTTCTTTTCTTTCCTCCATTATTGTAGCATTTCCTTCATTATCCGATCCTTCATCAATAATTGTTTCCTCTTCTATCTTATCCTCTTTCCTTTCTTGCGTTTTGCTTTGACTCCTTGTGGTCGACATGTTCGTTAGATTATTTATCCCCGCCAAATATGAAACTTTGAAATTTGTGCAATAATATCCCCGCCAAATATAAAATTCTACTGGTCTGTTGCAACAAACGGGACTTTTCCTGTTCAAATGTAATAACTCTTGAGTACGAGTATCAAATTTCAATATCCCACAAATAAATCAAATGGTAAAATATCAAATGTCAAAATCAATCAAATAATTCAAGTATGGTAAAATTATCAAATTTAAATATCACACAAATAAATCAATTATGGTAACCTATAAATTGTCAATATCACGAATAAATCAATTATGGTAAATTGTATCTTAAAAAAAATATATAATCTTTATGTCCTCAATTTTTACATAATATTTCACTTTATCCCCGGCATATAAACTTTCAAATATCTGCTCGTCTACTCCTATCCTTTCAAATTTGCCAACTAGAAATATTTTTCAAAGCTTTACACGTTGGGGGCCATTTTTGTTATGCTATTTAAATTGTATTATATTGCTTACTTAGGAAAAATCCTGTCTATATTTATTAAATGAACTATTCTCCAATTAATCACAATAAATCAGCATTAATTAATTACAATCTCAGGCTATTTAAATTGTACGATTTACCTTTGATCGTGGATTCAAAATATTTTCCAATTGGCGTCCTAATCGGGATAGGTAATATGACCTGAATAAAATACATAGAATTTCAACTGAACTATATGTGAGATGTCCTTTATTTTAATGAAATTTTATATAACAATCAATCCTGTAATATTTGCAATATACTAACTTTAAATATATGAGAAGTTGTTTTCTATCATGGACCCAAATGTTATTTTACATTGATTTTTAATATGTGTTATAACTAAGCTCTTTTTATAATTCCTTTTTTTTTTTTAAGTGATCGCAAAATTAACTGTCTCTATTATTTATTCAATTTATTTAATTAATAAATGAAAATCACACTCCGGCTCTAATGAAAATTGACTGACCTTTCCTTCTCTGCCGTTGCAATTCTATGGCCACGCCACAACAAAAAAATCCTTTCTCTGCTTCTGCTCCTATTGTGGTCCAGATGACGTACACCTTTCTCCTATCTGTCCTTGTATCTCCAAATGTTTCCGGCTTCGTCTGCTATTAATATTCTTATGCCCTTTGGTTTTCTATCTCTCTGTACCCCGTTCCTCACACTGGTCAGCTTTTACACCGCAAATAAACACACCCGGTAAATTACGTCTTCGGGACTTCAAACAAACACAAATCACAAAGCTCCTTCCTTCTTGGACGACGAAAACTGACTAACTAACCTTTTTTTCTCTCTCCTATCTCATAGCCAAAACCAACCTCCTTGCATTCAAAATTTGACCAATAAAAATCATCCACCTCTTGTGACGTATATCGTTACCACCCAACTCTCTCTATAAAACGTCATTCGGGTAATTCCAGAAAACAACCTTCTTTAATTATTCTAACTAAATCTATCTGCTTTACAAATATTTCTTACTAATAGCTACAAACGATACCTGTTTCTCAATTCAATGTCTTTTGTTAATAAACTTTTACCGATATAATCTTTCGGGGAGAAAACCACCGCAAATCCCGGTCTATTGTTCAACACTTTCTATATACACTTTTATTCCGGGTAAAACCATTCCACAATAACCGACTTATTTAAATTTCTTATCGATAATATTTGAAAGTCTTGTCTCTGAGGCCTAATGAACAATTCTTCGAACAACTTAAAATACATATTTTGTCTTATACAGGATGTTTGAAAATTTATATGCCCGTGTCTTTATGAAATATCAATAATTTTAATTTTTATTTAAGTAATAAAATTTGTATATCGGTTTTATATTGATTATGGTCATTCAAAAGTACAACAATATATATATATATATATATATATATATATATATATATATATATATATATATATATATATATCTATAGACCCTCCCTTGCAAAAACCGTTTTGGATTTCTACCTCGCTATAATCTGTTTCCAATCTTACTCTTATCCTTCATAACTTGTCCAGTGAAATGTACACTATTTCTTTATATTAATTGCGTTTTTTATATAAATTAAGCATATCTGAGCTAACTTGTGGTTGTTTTTTACATTTTGAACATTTTAAACAAACTAATTTCGCGTTTTCTTGCTCACAGAATTATGATAAAACATTTTGATTTTATTACTAATAAGTTTTTTTATTTTAGATCCAGCAACGGAAAAACTGAGTTGCGCTGAAATCTGTAGACCAGAAAAACAATGTCCAACCAACTTAAACATTGGTAGAAAGGAATGCCCGCATGGAGAAGTGTGCTGTGTTTTAGTATGACATTTAAATCAATATAACCATGTTTATAATTTTTAAAAATAAAAATTAGTTGTCTAGTACTTATCTTGTTTACTTTATTTTAAATAATTAATGCTAAAATAATTACATATTATATTAGTTGTCAGGTTCTCAGAACTTTTAAATAATAAATTTTTTCTTTAATCTACATTCCTAATATAATAATTTTACTGACAAATTTTTTATCTACTTGAACATAGATAAAAAATTTTATATTTATGTAAATAACGTTGATAAAAACTATATTATTTAGTTTTTCCGTGTACTTTTCAGTACATTTAATAAAATGAAGATACAGTACATAGAAAGAGAGCGCGTAAACCCCGGAAGAGAAAGTTTCTTCATGTTCTCGAGATACCAATAAATACGTGTATCTGGGAATAAGTAAAGTAAAGGTATTAGTGTATTTATTAAGTACACCTGAAATTATACTGAAACTTAAACTCTTTTTGAACGTGCAACGTAAACTTTTCTGAACATTTTGGAAGATCCTAACACTAAATGATTACACTGTTAGAAAATTTTGAACAACTATTTTTTAGCTATTTTGGAAACAGCATTAGTCGCTATAGACTTCAAATCGTTGATCTACGATTAAGAACGTCAGCAGAATGTAAACAATTACATTGTAGTTGCTTTTTGTTCTTCTTCCTTCTTTATTTTAGAAGAATTACATATTTTCATCTACCTACATCAATGTTCAAAATTATCGCTCCATTTTTTTCGGTGTCGGCCTATACTTGTTGACAATTAATCTCAAGCCGTTCTCACAATTTTTCTTTCTTTTATTCTGCTAATATGATTGTTCCACTATTTTCTCTTCTTTCTTGAGTAGAAAGTAATTAAAACTAGTCACAAAATGAGGTCAGATGACCCTTAAATTATATAGTCTGAGTAACGAACATAATTATTAACACAATAGGCCGATGATAAATGATTACATTATTTAAGTAAACGTACAATTTTCCAGCTCGAAAATGGGAACCTTACTCCCTGAGAGGTTGAGTTGATGTTGTTTTTGTTCGTAGCTCTATCATTCCAATTTGGAGATCTTGCATTTACGTCTCCTATAATTATTGAATGTCAGTTATGTTTAGAAGTGCGTTCAAGTCGTCATCTATTAGGGGATTCTGTGGTCTTATGTAGGTAATCCTGAATTCTCCTTGCCTCATTTGCACTCTGTTGTTGCTTTTTTAGTATTTAGCTGTGGCGTTAGGATTCTGGTATGTGTAATCCCTTTCCTTACTAGAATATCTGTGCTTTACATGATCTTCCCTGATCTTCCTGTGTTGTCGTTCGTATAGATGTCGTAGCCAGGAAACTTTCTTCTTCTTCAGTGCCTTATCCGGTCCGGATGTTGGCGATCATCAAGGCTATCATGGTTTTGTTGACTGCTCTGCGAAACAGCTCCGCTGAGGTCATCCCAAACCATTGTCGGAGATTTTTCAACCACGAGATACGACGGCGTCCCGGTCCTTTTCTGCCAAATACTTTACCCTGCATAACAAGTTGAAGAATTCGATATTTTTCTTTGTTCCGCATCACGTGGCCGAGGTACTCAAGCTTACGTTGTTTAATTAAATTAAGCACTTCTTTTTCTTTTGTCATGCGCTGTAGGACCTCAACGTTGGTGACATGGTCCACATAAGATATTTTTAGTATCCTTCTGTATATCCACATCTCGAAGGCTTCGATTCGTTTTTCAGTGGCTTGCGTCAGTGTCCAGGCTTCAACTCCATATAGTAACACTGGAAGAACGTAGCACCTCACTATCCGCATCTTGGTTCCCAAACTGAGATCACTGCAGCACAGCAAGGATCTCAACTTAATAAATGTAGACCGTGCCATTTCAATTCTGGATCTAATCTCTTGAGCGTAGTCCCATTGTACGTTGAGGGTAGTTCCGAGGTAAGTGAATCTGTCGACTCTCTAGATCTCTTCGCTACCTGCGATTAGTGCCCCGGGATCTAAATTTGTACGGCTGACAACCATGAATTTAGTTTTCTTAATATTGAGGTTCAGTCCGTATGTTACGCTCACAGTTCGCACTCGGTCTAGTAAGGCCTGCAGATCGTTTAGGCTGGTTGCTAGTAACACGGTGTCATCGGCGTAGCGGATATTATTGATGTATTCACCGTTCACTCGGATTCCCATGTCTAGGTTTGTGAGGGCTTCATTAAAAATCTCCTCAGAGTATATATTGAAAAGAGTCGGCGATAGCACACATCCTTGCCTTACTCCTCGCATGATCTTCACTTGGTCGGTCAGCTGGTCTTCGACCTTGACTTGAGCACGCTGGTTCCAGTATAAATTCATGATGATCCGAATGTCCTTCTCATCCAATCCTACTCTTTGTAGTGCGGTGACCATCTTCTGGTGCTGACAACGGTCAAATGCCTTGGCGTAGTCAATAAAACAAATATAGACATCACAACTGACATCGCGGCATCTCTGAAGTAGGACTTGTAAGGTGAAAAGTGCTTCACGTGTACCCATAGAATTGCGGAATTCGAATTGCATTTCACCGACATTTTCTTCGCATTTCTTGTAAATTCTGGCATGTATGATTTTAAGAAAAATTTTAAGTGCATGACTCATAAGACTGATAGTTCGGAAATCTTCGCACGTTTTCGCAGATCGTTTTTTTGGTAGCGTTACAAATGTTGACAATAGCCATTCCGCTGGGATATTACCTGAATCGTATATGGCGTTGAACAGTTCAGTTAACTCCTTCGTGCTCACTTCACTCATCACCTTAATAAGTTCAACGGGTATTTCGTCCGGACCTGTAGCCTTACCATTCTTAGACTGTTTTAAAGCAGCCTTTACCTCGCTTTCTAGAATTGACGGCCCTGTCATGCAATTTATTTCCGGAAGGTTGCCGCGGTCGTCCCAGAAAAGTTCTTCGATATATATTTTCCAGGTAACCAACTTCTCATTCACTGTCGTCGCCAGATTACCGTCTTTATTTATGAGGAGGTGTGTGTTTCTCCTCTTGTATTGACCAGTGGCTTTACGAATCCTTCGGTGGATATTTATATGATCGTGTTTCTCTTGGAGCTCCTCGATTAGTTTACATTTTTCTTGCATCCATGTCTCCTTGGCTCTTCGTATTTCTTTTTTAATTGTCTGGTTGGTTTCTTGGTATTTCTTCGTGTCCCTGTTTTTCAGTAATCTTTTTTGTTCCATCATCTGCAGAATGTCATCAGTCATCCATTCTTTATTTTTTACTCTTTTTTTCTTTCCCAGATGTTCTTTTCCCGCATTCAGCATGACGTCTTTGATATAACTCCATTTTTGTTCTACACTCTGTTCTTGTTGTTGAGCCGTTTCTAGTTTTTGTCTCATTGTATCTCTCACATTCTGGCGAACTACGGGGTCTTTTAGAGTGCCATAATCCAGGTTCTGTTTAGGTTTATTTTTGATGAGTTTCTTTAGTTTGAGTTCTATCTGGCCCACTAATGGGTTGTGGTCCGATGAGACGTCTGCTCCTGGGAAGGTCTTCGCCGAAGTCAAGCTGTTCTTGAATCTTTTGTTAATGAGAATAAAGTCTATCTGGTTTCTGATGATATTGCTGGCTGTATCTGCAGGTGACTTCCACGTATAAAGTCGTCTCGGGGGAAGTTTAAACCACGTGTTAGCAATGGTAAAATCTTCTTCCCGGCAAAATTGTATGAGTCGGTCTCCTCTTTCGTTTTTCTCGCCTAAGCCGTGTTGTCCGACGATGTCTTCTACACTGCTTTTGCCAACTTTGGCATTGAAATCACCCATGATGATGGTTAGCTCGTTCTTCTTGGTGTATTTTAGTGCTTTTTGTACAATTGCGTAGAACTCCTCGATATCTTCTTCTGGTTTTTCTGATGTTGGAGCGTAAATTAAACTTTAGGTTAAAGATTTTCGTAAGCTTAGTTTCCCCTGTTTGCGTGCCTTAGTGCAGTGCTAACTTTATGTCTGCAATCGCCTTGGATACTATTCTAGTAATCAGTTCTTTAATGAGTACTCTAATCATCCTGCTCTTTGTTGGAGATCAAGATTGTATTATTCTCCCCCTATTGGTTGATTCTTATAACTTGTGCGTATGATGGTCCGGTTGCCTGTAGTTTTGTCGTCCTTGGTAGGGCTTGTTGCTTCTAAGTGTCTTTCCCAGTTAGGACATTTAAGGCATTTTCGGAAATTAGCGTGATGTTGGCCCTAGCAATTAACTTATTTTGCCTTTTGTTCTGGAGCCATTTTGCACTTTTTTGCTCAGGTGGTTTTCTTCGCATTTGCCGCTTTAAAACACGCGTTTTGCGCATGGTGGAAGCTCTGACAATTGAAGCACTGTGTAGGCCCAGTTGCCTTTTGCAACTCTTCGATTACGATCCTCAAGTGCATTAGGTTCGTAATCTGCATTGCTTTTACCACTTCCTCCTTCTTCAGTGTTAACACAGTGTTCTGCCCCTTTTTGGTGGTATCATATTTAATTCACGTATCAGTTCTGTCTCGTTTGTCTAGCATATGGTCGAAGATATCCTTTGCCTTTGTATTTGAGGGTGAGCCCCTCAATACAAGCCTTGGTTCTATACCCTCTTCTGGAGGAAAGGCGATTCACTGTATTTTTACAGTTTTGTCATAGTCTTTGATCAACTTAACTTGACCATTCTTCTATAGTCATCCGGGTTTTTAGTCCAGATGAGTATCTTTCTCTCCCATTTTGTGCGATTTTATTTATCGTAATAATACGTTGTTCCTAGGCTAGATTTAGGACATTTACGGAGTGATCCTAATTTAATGCTCGGCAGTGTATATATAAATAATTTATATCTTTAATCTCTGTGAGCCTAGCAAATTTTAAATACAATGTTGTTGCTGTGGTGGGTAGGGTGACATATATCGATAGCAAAAATCAAAAATAAAAATAACAACATAATTATTATAAGTCACCTTCAGCTAATTAATTCTTAATCTAAACACAGGAAATTCATGTAATTATAAAAACTTGATCTGATAAAAATATTGGTTTATATAAGTGAGTTTTAAAAA
Organism: Diabrotica undecimpunctata; assembly: GCF_040954645.1. Taxonomy (NCBI): domain Eukaryota; kingdom Metazoa; phylum Arthropoda; class Insecta; order Coleoptera; family Chrysomelidae; genus Diabrotica; species Diabrotica undecimpunctata. The sequence continues at coordinate 18,794,900 of NC_092811.1, read as the reverse complement.
TAGAGGTGGGAACCAATGTTCCAAAAATAAGTCAGTAAATATTAAATAATTTAGTAATTAAATTAATATTAAATATATAATATTTTTGTTACATATATTTTTAACAATTCCTCTACCTAACGGGTATAAACACTATCAAAACTGTTCGTCTAGATCAGCTGTGTATATAATGTATGCAATATAAAGTTATAAATTTAAAGTTTACTCTCTTGTATTCCTAAATTCTATCGCTCTGGTTACACAACTCGGGATATTCAGTCGCACGCATTATTATGCGTTATAAATCTTAGTATAACGCGTTGCAAGATTTAGTAGACAATCCTCTCGTGTTGCAGATGAAGCGAAGTGGTATATTAACCAAGGCAGGTATCTGCATCTATAAAGTAGGAAGAGCAAGTCAAGTTCCACAGCACTTAGGCCACAATTGATCCATTAGGCATCCTCCCATCGAGCTATCGTCCTTAGCTCATTGTTCGTTCTGCCATTTCTAGGAAGGTGGACAAATCGTCAGGGAACATCTCCCTTATGTGGGCAGGTGTAGGCTGTTACTAGTTTTTAATCTATATTTTTGTTCATACTAAATAAATAATTGTTTTCTTACTAAAAAAATAATAATAACAAAAAAACAGTATGATAAAACAAAAATGTTTTACTCCTAGTTAGAAAATAAACTAACACAATCTATTTATTCTAGGTTAAAAAGAGAGAAAAACAAAAAAAGATATGTCTGCAAGAACGTTCTTTTTATCGTACACCAGACTATTTATATAAAAAAGAATAATATTACAGATTATTATGATACTAGAACTAAGAATCATCATCAATGTAATCACATCACTGAAAAACTCATCTGCAGGTACTGATAACATCCCGTCTATCTACAGGAAGGAACCCTTTTGAAGTTACTTGCGCTCTACAATAAGATATGGTTCAGTCTAAGCTTTCCAAGTCTTTGACGACAGTCGCTTACTATACTGATTAGGAAAAATACTCATTTTCTAACGCTGCCAGTGCCTACAGGACAATCTCACTAATATGCACAATGTTCAAACTACTAGACAAGATGATAAATAAACGTTTGCTTTGGTTTCTTGAAGAAAACAATCTGATAGATGCAGCACAGTTGGGATTCAGACCCAATCGAAGTACGATGGACAACTTGGTACTAACTTGGTACTTCTCCAAACAGAAATAACCCAAGCTATATCAAATAAGAATGACGTCATCACAGTTACCTTAGACTTAGAAAGTGCCTTCGACACAATAAACAGAGCTGCTATTATTAGAACACTTGAGCAACTCAATTTAGCGGGTAATATTCTCACCTTTATAAATAATTTCCTACAAGAGAGATCATTCAAAGTAGTTGCAAACGGGAAAACATCTACATCACATATGTCACAAAATGGAGTCTCCTAAGGCTCAGTTCTAAGCCTACATATTATGTAACTTTTACAAATGTGAAACCCATTTGCACGCCCATGTAGGTTTTACACTTGTAAATAAAACCATTATAAGTTCATTAACTATTATCTAGGAGACTATTAGTACCCCTATTACTATAGAGCATATTAAATACTGGATTTCAAACGAAGATTGCACATTCCTTTACTGCATGGACATCTGAAATGAAGTATAACTATAAAGATCCTACCAACTGCGTTTTGTGCGAAAACTACGTTGTGTATTGAAAAATATATCAATTTGTTAGAGACATTCTTGGATCAAAGATATAGTAGAATTACTATAACGTATAATACGTTATTTGAACCTATTGTCGTAGAGCGAAATGTGAATAAATGACAATATCTTATTTCTAATACAGTGATCCATGCAGTTTTTATTGTTTCAAGCAGCTGTTGCAGTTGATCAAAGCAGCCCACAAAGAAGTTAGTGTTCTTTTTTTTCTATTTTAAATTAAAGTGTCTCGGCAACTATGGGCCATTGACACTGGTACAAAGTTTATTACAATATGTTTATATTTACATACATATACAATCTGTCTACATACAAGTTAGGATACATTAACAACATAATATAATTACAGTAATTAGTAAAGATGACAGTCTTCCAGGAAAACAATTATGGCACTGTACATGTTTGTAGAACCGAGTAGATCACTTAAATTATTTTGAAAGTTGTAGTAGTCATTTTAGGGTTTGTAGTGGACATATTCAAGTAATATGTGCTGGACTATTAAGGACTCATTACATTGTTCACAGCGAGGATGGCTTTCAGAAGACATCAGATATCCATAAGTAAGACAAGTGTGACCTATTCTGAGCCTTCTGATGGTAACATGGTGATGAAGGTAACAGTTGGTTGAATTGTGCATAGTTTTGTATTTTGCACGTTCCAGTGTGTTTGCCAAGTTCTTAGTACGTTGTTCTTGATACTGGCCTTTAGGTCTTGGTGAAGTTGTATGTTTTCCATAGAACAAGTATCTCTTTTTTGTTTTTGAGCAAATTTTATATATTATTGTTGATTGAATTTGGGTTATTCAATCAACGATATTATGTATATAATTAATTGAAAAATGTAATTTGCTATTTAAGTACGAGTTTTTACGTAATACAAAGTAATACCTCGTAATACAAAGGTCAGTTTTTTAAGAAAAAAAAAAACAAATATTTTATCGACAGTTTCACAACAATTAGTTTATTTTTTTAAGATTAAAATCTTTGTCAATGTATAATAATTTTATTTTGTACATAGTTGTAATAATTTCGAAAATTTTTATTAAAAGTAAAAGAAATAATACATATTGCTGTAATAAAAATTTCAAATAATACTAAATAGCTAAAAGATTAATTATATAAGAAGTATCACGTTATGCATAATCTGTGTGGCTTATACTTCATCCGTGAAGGTGTCTTCAGCAGTCACGTTCATAAATAATGGTTCCACCAAGATATCTAATATCTTGTGCAAGTCCCACATTTTTTTCTTTTTCTTTTATCACATGTTTAATGCATTTGTTTCAGATTGAGGCAGTGACACTTTGTAAAGCAAGTTTAAAAATTCTTTAACTAGTGGAAGTTTGTAAGTTGTGTTGTTTCTTGTACGTCACCTTTTACTTGGACCCAAATCAATAGGATTTAATTTACAGTAAGGCTGCAATCCTTCCTGTAATGTTAAGTTTTTTGGACATTTCGTCTACGAAATGCATTCTTGATGATTGTAAAGGTATGTGTTGCCTAGTGACTTGCAACAGCTCCAATTGTAGAAGGTCTTCTCCAAAGGATATATTTTTATTAATTAACTACTGTCGAATATTCCCTTTCTTCCACGCTGTTGTAGGAAACTGTGATAATCGAACCTTCTGGTATATATTTCTGCATTTTTTTAAAATATTCTTTAAACACATCGGCGTTCATATCCTCGTGGTAGTCGCCCGTTTTTTTGGATTCAAATAGGAGCAACCCTTCTTTAAGAAAACCCTCATAACTCCCAATGTAGGTAATTATTAGCCTTCTCCCTTTTCCCGACGGTGCTTTAATACCTGTGGATACTCACTTCAACACAGCTTGGCGGTTGTTTTTACCATTTTTGTCTTGCCATACCTTGGAAACCGTATGGTCTTCCTTTATCTATGTCTTATTTAAATAATATATTCTTCGGTTTTTTTCTCTGCGCTGTTTAATTTTTCGAAGATACTGCTTTCTCTAGAAAGAAAGAAACGATTTCCGAACTGTCCATTAACATTTTCTGTTAATGGTTTTCCACGAAAAATTTAATTCGTAAAGTATGTTCTACAGTAGAATTCTACTAATGCCCAGTACATCATTATCTTGCAATGAGGCATGAATTTTTGAAATTGTTGTAACTTACTTGGCAAAATAATTAGAATGAACCTTTCTTTGAATTACACTTTTAACATGTTCATCAATTTCCAGTGGTCGTCTCCCTGATTTTACAACAGGATTCGTGATGACCCCTTTCTTGTCTTCCTTTCTTAAATTATAATTTCACCTCTTGGAACATCCTGTGTACTTTGCGCACATCTCCACAACACTATCTATAGAGCACGTAGGATTATCGTGTTGTAATGCTTTGAAAACATTTAATATGATAATCTTTTTGTTGGCCGAGAACGCAGTAAGCTTTAGCCATTTTGCTGGAGAAAAATCCGCCATGACGCCGTTACTAAAATCTACCAACGTACCAACTAGTATTTGAGATTTCCAAAGATTCAAAATATATATATGGGTACGGTGTTTACAACATTTGGAAGTTGTCTACTTTAAAAGTAATTAAATAATTACATTAGAAAGTGATTAAATAATTGCTCCTGCACATTAAATACAAATTTTAAAAATGCGTTCCATGAAAATTATAATAAAGACGTAATAAAACATTATATCGGATTATATTTAATATATATATATATATATATATATATATATATATATATATATACATAAATATATATGTATATATTTATTATTATACATAAAAAATTATGTAAGATTTAATAGATCCTAGCTGAAACCCCAAAGAATGTTGATATAGTGCGCTATTGGAATATAGCTGCAGATACATACCTTTACTGCACGGACATCTGAAATGAAGTATAGTCGATCTTAAACCTGAATTTTAAATTTTTATACCTGAAACTGGCTCCTGAAAAAACTAATCTAAGCAAATTCAAAGTGTTTATAACCGTCAATCAAATACCTTGAAAACTCCTGTACATGCATTATCATTTTGGGGTAAACGAACTCAGCGAACTCGATGAATGACTAGGGAAAATAAACAGGTGAAAAATACTACTAGTTGATTTACGTTACCCGATATCTTGAACAAAAATCTTTATTTGTGATTTTATCAACCTCACGATCTTAAGGGACACTTATACCTTGCGTGTTAGACCTAGAGATAGGGGTAATGTAATTATTTATACACCGATATAACATAGGCTTAAGCGATGGTTTTAAAACGAAGCGGTTTTTCGAAGAATTATTAAAATTTACCTTGTCGATCATTATATTGGGTAAGTGAAAAAAAATTTCATACCAAAAGTAAAGGATTATATTATGTATATAGTTAACTCAACAGGAGCATTTATTCTGAAGTACGATATTTCGCATAGTTTCTGATAAATTTGTTTTACCTAACAAAAATATTTGGAGAAAAACTGTGGACTTAGAATAGGTAAATAAAAAATATTTCATAACGGTGATTTTATAACTATAGTAGAAGTCACAGTCAGAATGCAGTGCAGGTAAGATAAGCAATGTATCTCTTACAGGAGAACAGCAAACCACGTTGCCGGTTTGTCTACCGTTGTATAAAAAACTACCATTATTGTTTTAACTAAATCATGGTTCAATCATCGATGTATAATAAGAGAGTTGCATTGTCGAACTAAACAATAACATGAAGAGAAGTACTATAAAAAAAGAAAAATATTTATCAAAAACTCATTGTCGATAGCTTATCTCTATTTATCAATTTTCAAGAGCTTTCATTCTAAACACATTCTTTGGGCAATAAAGATCATTATAAAGTCATTAGGAGAAGCGATTCAGTTTTAATCCGTATTGTCCACACAAAGCAAAAATGTTTTTTAGTCGATTTGGGTACTGGCCATTAGAGCAAAAACTATGAAAGCTCAGTTCTATTTTATTTTCGCAAGTGACAAATGAATGGAAGAGCAGATACAACAATGAAATAGAGACTCTCTTCGGGAGAGGAAACATCGTAAGATACATAAAAGCCAATAGATTAAGATTTGCAGGCCACGTAGTACGGAGTGATGACGACAGACTGATTAGCAATGTGTTTTGGGAAAGACCAGATGGTAGAAGATCGACAGGAAGGCCTAGAAAAAGGTGGAAAGACGCAGTCAGGGAAGACCTGGAGAAGATGGAAGTAAGGCCATGGGAAATAATAGCACAGGATCGGAATCAATGGAAGGCAATAGTAAACGCGGCAAAAACTCACGAAGAGTTGTAAAAGCCAATGATGATGATGATGATGAAGTGGAAAATGTACCTACATCATGGGGCCGTTGCCAGTGTTTGTCGTGAATTTCAAACAGGGTATGACTCTTAGTGTGCAAGTAAAACGTGTGGTGTAAAATGTATTGAACTATCATCTGAACTTAAAAAATGGTGAGAACTTGTGGAAAAAGTTTTGAAAATGTGCGGTGTGAGTGCTCGCAAAATGTATGACATCCGCGAAGAGTCGTCGAACTGAAACCGGTACAAAAAAGGAAGAAAAACAGTTTCCAGTCCAATTCACGTAAGAATACTTATAATGAGGGAGTTAAATCTCGAATAAGGAAAATTGTGCATGATTTTTTTTAGAAAACATACAACCAACCGTTAACAGCTTAATGAACAGAGTGCAATATGTTAAGGACCTACCAGTTTTTTCAAAAACCACATTTCATAGCCTACTGAATGACATGGGTTTTGAATATGGTAAAAGAGGTCGAGATTCGATTATTATGGAAAGAAAAGATATCATATCCTGGAGACACAAATACCTCAGACAAATAAAAACATTGAGAAAGAAGGATAATGTAAACCTTGCTTATACCGATGAGTCTTGAACTAAAGTCGGTGCTTCAGTCAAAAAGGAATGGAGGGACACAACGATCAAAAATCCACGAGATTTTTTTATAAAAGGGCTCTCTACTGGACTGAAAGCTCCAACCCAAAAGAGGTCCTCAGTTTGTTCTACATCATGCTGGAAGCAAAACTCGTTTTGCGGCATGGACCGAATTAACTTTCTTGGCCAAGAAGAAAACCGCTGATTACCATGACGAAATGGACGGGGATCTATATGAAGAATAGTTTTAGAAGACGTTAATTTAAATCTTGCCGAAAGACAAAGAAAACGTTGTCGTTTTGGATAACGCGTCACACCAACTCCGCAAATTTGATTTCCCGAAAAAATTGTGAAACAAAAGGCAAATCAAGCATTGGCTAATCGCAAAGAACATTTTCTTCGAGGAAAATTACCTAAAAGGTAGAATACTGGATACTGCGGCCGCATTTGGAGACGAGTACGACAAGTACTAAATTGATATAATTGCTGATACAAAATGTTATTGAACATTGATTTCGCGGGCGTAACTGACATTTAAAATCGACGATCGCTTCAAGCATTGTTTGTGAGAGAACGGTTCATTCCATACAAAAACTTATTATAAACATTTTCGTTTAAAATTATTTTAGCTACATTTAAGGGGGAAGCCCGGGGGTATACGTGGTAAACTTGTTTTGCATCATTTTTGGGGTGTCAAAATTAATATTCTCTGCAAAATTTAGCTTGCTCGTATGATTTTTAAAAGTTCAGTGGCATTTTCGTCTCTGACGACTGGGATAATGATCCATTTTCTGAATGTATATGATAGTAAAGAAACTATTTTTAAAATTAAAAGTAACGTTAAAGAAAAAGCTAAAATCTGATATGTCGTAAATATTAATTCGTCGATCAATCTTAAAAACACTCCTCACAATATCATTCAATTTTACAGACGTAAAAACATTATATATGTCATATCTCTGGTAACAAATCTTTGCAAAATATTTACAAGCAGAGTTGTAATTAATCAAAATGTCGTCGTAACACGTCTGTGTTTAAGTGGCGTGGCTGAGAGCTGTTTTCTATTCAAGTTAAGGTTGTAAATGAAATATATGATGCGTGTATATACTTGACGAATCCAAGGTTTGTTAAAAAATGAGATGTGGAATATTTTTGGAATAGATTAGGGTAGGAACATTACAGAAATTGTATATAATTGAGATCTAAAAAAATAAATGGGAAATAAATATTTCCAAAATTGTATATCAACGCGACATAAATATTATTTATATATATACCTATATATATTATTGTGATATTTAAAGTCTTGGTGCGCCAAGCAATAATTAGCTAATTAAATTTTTTTTAATTAATTAAAATTATTTCAATGATGTGATTATGACTCTATCACAATTTTTAATTCTTTTATCTCAGGGTTAAAATTCGTGCTTCAATATCTATGCTATTACATGTGAAAGGTAAGGTCCAGAGAATACCGGAATAATAAAAAACACATATGATCTAACACTATATATTAAAAAAAAATAATGAAATAATTCACACTCAAAAGTTTTCAATAAACAAATCTCATATAAGGATTCTCAAAATTTTGTTCTCCGTACGTGAACAATCAAAATTAATGGTACAAACAATATTAATTGAAAACTCAAAATCCAAACTATTCTAACTCTCCTAATCAAAATATTTATATCCTTTCTAAATTACGTGTAAAAATTGTGTTATCAATAAAAAAAAAAAACTTCAGAACAAACAAAAAATATCTCTCTCTGATGATGAGTGGTCCAAATCCTTGTTCCTTGTAGACTGTATTATCTCCTCTCAACCGCTCCCTATGTAATCAGCAATCTTACAACAGATTGTTGCAAGTATATCGTCCTTAATGATCTCCTTCAAAAGCAACAATCATTCAAATTATGATAGCCTTTCTCCTCTCGATAAACTGAATCTCTCGTTGGCCCGAGTGAAAAATGACTCTTGGAGTATCTTCTCTTTACGATAAAATGAATCTCTCGTTGGCCTGAACAGTGACTCTTGGAATATAAGTAGGAAAATATGACTTACAATATTTTGCTGCTTAAGCTTCTGTCGGATACACTAACTCCACAAAAACTCACTAACATTCAACACTACTGCTTGCTACTTCTTGGGAACCACACCAGAGAACAAACACCGTTCCTCTTACAGACTTGGAAAACCAACTGACTGCTATCTTTTCTCTCTCCTCAATCTCGCTAAACTTTCTCCCACACACTTATCCCACCTTTTTCAATCTCCGCCAATCACAACTCGTCACAATTCCCCCATTTCTTCATTTCGATAACAAACAAATTTTTACCTATAATTATAAATTTCCTAAAACTTATTTACAAATAATATTTTTCTATAAATCTTAAAACTAACAAAAACCTCTTTCTAAAATATCTTCTATTGTCTTTAATTACTGCACTAATGCATTTGTAAAACCCGTTTCAATTTGTCTTTTGTTTCACTTAAACTTATGCGGGTCACTCAAGTTTAACAAAGAAATGATTGATGTAAAGCTTACATTTTGTTTGGTACAGGTAATTCAAGGATTTAATAACTTTCCTTCTCCGAAATGTTTGTTGGATATTATCCTACTTATCTGAATTATTTTAATGTTTTTGAACTTTGAAATATTTTTAAACAAACCAATATTTTTCTCGATTTTACATATCATAACAAATCCCCGCCATTTGATCTGCCGAAAACTCTTTGTTAAATTTTAAAAATGACAAAAGTTTTCTAGGATCAAATTATTTCACTATGTTATTAAAATCTATTCATGATATTGATAGATGTCGTGAATGTTAAAAATACCCCGTATATTTCCTGTCTCTATGTGCGCTAATTCATAACTATTTACCCCATTTTCCGTATTGACCCTATATGGACCTTCAAATATCGGCATCAATTTAGCACAAATATCATTTTGTAAATTCGACACCCTCAGTGCCTTCACTAAGACTTTATCTCCTTTCTGGAATTTGATCGGCCTTCTTCTTCGGGTTCTCTCTTGTCTTTGGAGATATTTCTCTCCACTTCGTCTCAATCTTCTTTGAACCAACTCGATCACTTCTTCGTATTGTCTGGGGGCGGTGTCTTCCCACGGTCTTGTAGGCATTGTTCCTTTCATTATATATAAAGGCGTCTCTTTGGTAACCGTATTTGGAGCACAATTCAAATAGGTCTCGATCTCAAACACTTTTCTGTCCCAATGTCGATGATGTTCTTCCGCGGCAATTCGTAGAAATTTTGTGACTTCTTGTATAAAACGCTCCGATGGGTTGCTCTGTGGATGACGGATGCTTATAAATTTTGTATCGATGCCCCTCTCTCTTAATTCCCTTTTAAAACGTTCGTTCCTAAAATATGTCGCATTGTCCAATAAAATATTGTCTGGTCTTCCCACCGTTTCTATAAAATTGTCTATCTTCCTAAGTATTTCAATTCCTTTTGTGGTTCTGCATGCGTACAATTTAACATATTTTGAGAAAAGGTCCACCATAACTAATATGTGTTTATTCCTTTGAGTTGTTGGTATCAAATCGCTCAACATATCAATAGCAACAATATCCAGTTTCTTCCGAGCTACGACGTTTTTTGTGACGTTTTCATTTTTAAAGTTCCTACTTTTACACTTTTGGCATGTCACACAATTTCGAGTCACCTCTTTGGCTATTGTATAGTCCTGTCGACAAATGTAGTTCTCCCTGAACATAAGCCACACCTTTCTACTTCCAATATGTCCGTTGTCACAGTGTAACTTTAAAAAAACTTCTTTTGCCATTTGCTCCGTGATTACATAGAGTTCTTTACCATCGACCCTCTTAAAATATAGGTTATTTTCTTGTTCAGCCCTTTGCTTTTCTCTTTCATTCAATTCTTCCTGATTTTCCCTGATTTTGGCCAACGAAAATAAGCCTGCTTCTTCTCTCATTATGTTCATGCCTACGTGGAGAGTTTTGTGATCCTCTTTGCGGAATTGTTCATCTCTCGTCAACGCATCAGCCAAAATATTGTCCGTTCCTTTGATATATTTAAATTCAAAATCATATTCTTGGAGTAAAAGAATGCCCCTATGAATTCTATTATTTACCAACCTATTTTTCATTATGTGTATCAACGCTGCGTGGTCCGTTTCAATGGTGAATCTTGCCCCAAGTAGGTAAAAACGTAATTTGTTTACACAAAATAACACACTGGCAAACTCTAATTCAGTAACGCTGTATTTTCTCTCATACGTTTTGGTTACACGGGAAACAAAACATATTGGCACCTCTATATCGTCTTGTATCTGTGATAACACCCCTGCAAATTTTTTTATGGAAGCATCGGTCCTGAGAATGAAAGGTTGCTCATATCTTGGGTGGTGCACTCTTACAGCTGTGGAAAACGCTCCTTTTAAATTTTTGAAAGCGATTTCTTGTTCCGTTCCCCATTTCCATCTGACATTTTTCTTAAGTAATGCTATTAGCGGTATTTCTTTTGTACTGAGGTCTGGTATCAGCTTTTTGAAATAGTTTACCATTCCTAAAAATCCCCGCAAAGTTTTTAAATTGGTTGGCCTAGGGTAGTTGTTTATGACTTCAATTCTATCTTCTGCAAGACTAATCCCTTTTGTGTCTAATTTGAATCCTAAATACAATACCTCTTTTTGGAAAAACTGACACTTTTGAATATTTAATTTTAATCCTGCTTGATCAAGTTCTTCGAGAACAGTATGAATATGTCGTAGATGGCTTGTTATATCCGGTGAGAAAATTAATAAATCATCTATGTAATGTACAACAAATTCTCCATGCCTATTTAAAATTGTGTGTAATGCGCGAACCAAAGCAGCGCATGCACTTTGTAGTCCAAATGGTACTACCCTAAATCGGTACACCACTCCGTCGATAGAAAAAGCGGTATAATTTCGACACTTTTCTGCCAAAGGTATTAACCAAAAACTGTGTTTCAAATCGATTTTGGAGAAAATGTGTGATCCTGTGATTCGTCCAAAAATGGCTTCTATGTTCAAAGGCGCTTCGTATTGCGCGATTGTGTGCGAATTAATGTTTCTTGCATCTAAACATAATCGCAAATCACCATTTGATTTTTTTACGCATACTATCGGGTTGATATATGGAGAGTCACATCTTTCGATCACCTTGTCTTTGATCATATTTTCAATTTCCTGTCCGACGCTTTGCCTGTATTTATACGGGATTGGATAAGTTTTTGATTTAAAATTTTCTAAGTTTTGAACTTTAAAAGAATGTTCATAATTTTTAGCCACTCGGCTATCTTCATTAATAAGATCTCCATAATTTTCTAAAATCTTCTCTATTTCCTTCTCCATGTTTTCTCCACATATTATTTTTCTTTCATCCTCAGTTTCTTCACATGTGTTCACTGTCCGTATTACTTCTTCACAAAATTCTGGATTCTCGTCCATAATTGCCATTTCTTCTCTGTCCTCTTCCGTTATTTCTTCTTCTAATTTTTTTTTATCTTTAATTTCTATCTGGTATTCCGAGCACCATGTTTCGGCTCCTTCCATTTTTCTGCTTATAGCTTCCTTTTTTTCCTGCTTTCTTTTCGAACTCTTCTTCTTTTTTTTTATTCTCTTTTCCTCTTCGGATTGATTTTTTTCTTGAGCTTTCGATTTATCCTCTACCGTCATATTGATTTCTTTATGTTTTTCTTGTCCATTTATCCTTTCAGAAAATTTTCTCCTATCTGTTTCCTTTTCTTCTTCTATGTTGTCTGGTTCTGCTCTGATTTCCAGTTGATTTTCCGAAAAATTGATGGTGATATGTTTTTCACTCAATTCATCAATTCCCGCTATCATATCATGATTTAGATCTTCGATCACCACACATTGCATAATATAGAATTGGTCTCCCACTCTGATCCGTACTCCTAAACCTTCATTTACTGTCGTCAATTTTTTATTATTTGCACCCACTAAAGCAACCCTCGGAATCTTATACACAAATCTGTCCATATTTAATTCTTTTACTAGTTTTTTATTGATTAACGAAATTTCCGATCCAGAATCAATCAGAATTTTAATCGCTTTATGTTTTATAAATGCATCTAAAAAAATTAGACTGGAATTAGAATTTTGTTTTTCGTTTCCCGCCAACTGTATAAACTCTCTCGGGTGACAAAATATACCGGAGAGTTTTTTACTTTTGTTTAGTGGATGCCTTATTGAAAATCCTGTCTGGATTCATTGAATACTTCTTCTTCCTCCTTTTCTATTGCCACATGATTCATCTCTCTTCTGTTTTGTCGTTGGAATCTTTGATTATTTCTATCGTCCCTTTGTTCGTTCGTATTCCTATTCGGAGGATTTTGTGCATCTCTATTCCTGTTGTGATTTTCATTTGTTCTATTTTGTGTATCATTCCGGTTATCGTAATTTTGTTGTCTATTGTAATTATTGTAATTTCTCGGCCTATATTCGTTTGTTGATCTGGGATGTCGGTTTCTCTGGTCATAATTTGATGAATACCTTCTTTCCGCTCCATTATATTGGTCATGTTGTCTTCTATTTCTCATTTCTTTTCTTTTCGCTTCTTTTAATTGAAGGAATTGGCACAAACTATCAATATCTTGATAATTTCTCAAAATCACGTGATCTTCCAACGTTTCCTCAAAATGTCTGCTGATCATTTCTACCAGCTGTTCGGTAGAATATTTGTATTCTAGATATTTTGAATTGTTATATATCTGCAAAGCATATCTTTCTTCAGATATTCCCATTTTTTCGTGATATTTTCCATTCTGTAGCTCTTGGTTGATTTCTCTCTGTTTATTTTTTCCCCAGAAATAGTTGAGAAATTTATTTTAAAAATCTGTCCAATTTTCAAACTCATCTTCCTTGCTTTCATACCATAACGCTGCTCCTTCTTTCAAATGGTTTCTAATTGTTTCTTTGCAATCGTCAAAATATCTAATATGTTGTAATTTGGTTTTCAAATTTTTAACAAACGGTACTGGGTGTGTTTTCCGAATATCCCCGCCAAATTGTATTTTCGCCTCGCTTGTTCCATGGATGATAACTTCTTTTCTCTCTACCCCTCTTAGTTCAATTTCTGCCATTTGTTTTTCATTTTGCTTTAATCTTCTTTCTACTTCCTTCCTGTCTTCTTGTAATGCCATTTCAAATTTTTCTTCTAACTGTTCTAATTCCTTTTTCTGGACCGTCTTACTATCTTTCATTACATTTTCAAGTTTGCTTTCTAATTCCTCCAAATTATCTTTAATTCTCATTTCTTGTTCTTTCATATCATTTTTAATTTCATTAATCTCTTCTATTTGTTGTATCAGTTCTTTCTTTATCCCCTCAACACATCCTCTAATTTCCTGTTCATAGTTTTCCAGACGCTGCTCTATATTGCTCATTGTTTGTTTTGTTTCCCGTTGGTTTTCTTCCATTTTTAGTGATGTTTCTTTTTGGTTTTTCTCTATTGTTTGTTTTGTTTCTGCCATTGTTGGTGTCTGTATTTGCATCATTGCTAATAATTTCTCTATTCCTGATAATTCTTTTTTTTCCTCAACTATTGTAACATTTCCTTCATTATCCGATCCTTCTTCAACAATTGTTTCCTCTTCTCTGTTATCCTCCTTCCTTTCTTGCATTTTGCTTTGACTCCTTGTGGTCGACATGTTGTTTCTTTTCTTTACTGTTTTTGTCCCCGCCAAATGTGAAATTTTACAACACTCTATATGTTTCAGAACACGACAATATTTCTCCCCAAATGTATTAAATTTTCACGACAAATATCAAATATGCAATCAGTAAAATTCAAATAATTCAAAATAAATATCAAATGTACGACTGGTAAAGAAAATAAAATCAAATAATTCAAAAGCAGTAAATATCCACTAACTACGATCAATCAATAAATCAAATTTATATTCTCTGGAAAAATTGTCAAAATACTTTCAAATTCCCTCAATGTTATATGTTTTTATCTCTGGATCACCTGTACTTATTCCAGATCTCTTTCCCTTCCTTCAAATGTAAAGCTGCGATATTTTCAAGCCCCACGTTGGGCGCCAGTTATTGTGATATTTAAAGTCTTGGTGCGCCAAGCAATAATTAGCTAATTAAATTTTTTTTTAATTAATTAAAATTATTTCAATGATGTGATTATGACTCTATCACAATTTTTAATTCTTTTATCTCAGGGTTAAAATTCGTGCTTCAATATCTATGCTATTACATGTGAAAGGTAAGGTCCAGAGAATACCGGAATAATAAAAAACACATATGATCTAACACTATATATTAAAAAAAAATAATGAAATAATTCACACTCAAAAGTTTTCAATAAACAAATCTCATATAAGGATTCTCAAAATTTTGTTCTCCGTACGTGAACAATCAAAATTAATGGTACAAACAATATTAATTGAAAACTCAAAATCCAAACTATTCTAACTCTCCTAATCAAAATATTTATATCCTTTCTAAATTACTTGTAAAAATTGTGTTATCAATAAAAAAAAAAAAAACTTCAGAACAAACAAAAAATATCTCTCTCTGATGATGAGTGGTCCAAATCCTTGTTCCTTGTAGACTGTATTATCTCCTCTCAACCGCTCCCTATGTAATCAGCAATCTTACAACAGATTGTTGCAAGTATATCGTCCTTAATGATCTCCTTCAAAAGCAACAATCATTCAAATTATGATAGCCTTTCTCCTCTCGATAAACTGAATCTCTCGTTGGCCCGAGTGAAAAATGACTCTTGGAGTATCTTCTCTTTACGATAAACTGAATCTCTCGTTGGCCTGAACAGTGACTCTTGGAATATAAGTAGGAAAATATGACTTACAATATTTTGCTGCTTAAGCTTCTGTCGGATACACTAACTCCACAAAAACTCACTAACATTCAACACTACTGCTTGCTACTTCTTGGGAACCACACCAGAGAACAAACACCGTTCCTCTTACAGACTTGGAAAACCAACTGACTGCTATCTTTTCTCTCTCCTCAATCTCGCTAAACTTTCTCCCACACACTTATCCCACCTTTTTCAATCTCTGCCAATCACAACTCGTCACAATTCCCCCATTTCTTCATTTCGATAACAAACAAATTTTTACCTATAATTATAAATTTCCTAAAACTTACAAATACTAAAATTTACAAATAATATTTTTCTATAAATCTTAAAACTAACAAAAACCTCTTTCTAAAATATCTTCTATTGTCTTTAATCACTGCACTAATGCATTTGTAAAAACCCGTTTCAATTTGTCTTTTGTTTCACTTAAACTTATGCGGGTCACTCAAGTTTAACAAAGAAATGATTGATGTAAAGCTTACATTTTGTTTGGTACAGGTAATTCAAGGATTTAATAACTTTCCTTCTCCGAAATGTTTGTTGGATATTATCCTACTTATCTGAATTATTTTAATGTTTTTGAACTTTGAAATATTTTTAAACAAACCAATATTTTTCTCGATTTTACATATCATAACAATATATATATATATATATATATATATATATATATATATATATATATATATATATATATATATATATATATATAGGGGAGAGGGGGGCAAGTTGTTACACGGGCAAGTTGTTACACAATTATTTTAAAACGCAGCAAGTATCATGAGTTGCCGATATTTTATGGAAAGTTGGGTCAACCGACCCGTCATCTGTGAACGGATATTGATACTCAAGTCAGACATCCATCATAGTGTTATTGCTTAGAATGTGGTTTCGGGTCTAAAACTGTACCGTTGTCAGGTGTTTTTATTTGTGAGAAATTGGTAAGTAGTATAAATATGTGTATTATATAGTTTTGAAGCGTATATATTTCTCGTTATTGGCATGCTATTGTTAGTAATTGATTCTCAATATTTACCAAAAAACGTTGACTTAACCTCATTTCGTACACGTGGGGCCAGTTGTTACAATAATCTGGGGCCAGGTTGTTACTGTAACAACTTGCCCCGAACACGTTAATGTAAGAATATATCGAAATACCTACAATGGTTACAATATGGTTACCATAATTTATGATTTCACTAAAAATCCAATATTATGATCAGACATATTTTGTAGATAGTAATTTGTTTGTAATGAATAGCATACCTACCTACATTTATTTTCGCAAAGCATGTTAGAAACACAGATTAGGTTTTATTAAATTTTTGTATCATGAAATTGTTTTGGTTGTTTTCAGATAGCTTAACATGGTGCGAACGTATACCAAGAAAACCACAAGGGGTATTATTCCAACCGAACAATTTGAAAGGGCGGCGCAATCGGTTTTACAAGAACACTTGTCAATTAGGGATGCTGCTACTCGCTATGGAGTTAATTTTATGACATTGCACCGCTATATGAAAAGAAAATCAAACTTAGGTGCTGAAAACAGTAACAAGAACTTAGTCGGCTACGCTACGGCCAGAAAAATATTTAACAATGCTGAAGAAGAGGAACTTGCCGAATATACTGAGCATTCTGCTAAAATTTATTACGGTCTTACAACTTCTGATTTGCGAAAATTTGCATTTCAATATGCAACAGCCAACCAAATATCTGTTCCGGAAAATTGCAAGGTTAATGAAATAGCTTCCAGAGACTGGCTATATGGATTTTTGAAGAGGCATCGAACTTTATCAGTCCGGACACCTGTAGCTACTAGTATGGGTCGAGCTACCGCGTTTAATCATCATAATGTGTCACAGTTTTTTAACAATCTCGGCGAAGTTTATGATAAATATAAATTTGAGCTCCAAGAAGTGTACAATATGGACGAAACTGGACTTACAACTGTCCAAAGGCCTACAAAAATCATTGCAAAAAGGGGAACTAAGCAGGTAGGTGCTATCACATCTGGAGAAAGATGTCAACTTGTTACTTGTTGGCATTAGCTGTCAACGCAACTGGAAATTTTGTACCCCCATTTTTAATATTTTCGAGAAAGAAATTCAAAGATGTTATGGTAGCCAATGGACCTCCTGGTTGTGTAGGTGCGTCTCATTCCTCTGGATGGATGACATGTGATAACTTTTTGTTGTTTATGAAACATTTTGTCCAGTTTGTACGATGTAGCAAAGAGAAACCCGTTTTGATGGTATTAGATAATCACGAGTCTCATTTGTCTATTCCGGTGTTGAATTTTTGCAAAGAAAATGGAGTGGTTCTTTTAAGTTTCCCGCCACATACATCACACAAGTTGCAGCCGCTTAATAGGACGGTATTTGGCCCACTTAAAAGATATTTTAATAGTGCTGCAGATGCATGGTTAAGATCTAATCCCGGTAAAGTAATGAACGTTTACGATACACCTATCATTCTTAAAGATTCATTTCCTCTTGCTGTTACACTTCTCAACATACAAAAAGGATTTAGTGTGACAGGAATTTGGCCATACAACAGAGAAATTTTTCAAGATGATGAATTCTTGCCTGCACAGGTAACAAATAGGTCAATAACAGAAAATATAAACGCAACAGTAGTCATAGATCCGGCACCTATTGGCACCGAAACACATAGAACTCCTTCCCAACAGCAACCTTCTACAAGCACAGATTTTAACTTGGCGATAAATGAACCTGTCGATTCACCTACTCATATAACGCCCCAGGAATTGAAGCCTTATCCAAAAGCAATGCCAAGGAAATCCAAAAGGGGTCGGAAGAAAAGAACTTCCGCTGTTTTGACTGATACTCCCATTAAATCAGCTTTGGAGGAGAAAGAACAGGCAAGACAAAGAAAAAAAAATGTGGGGGCAACCAAAAGAAACATATCAGGTGAATCAAGAAACAAGTTAAAAACTACTGTTAAAAAATGTAAGAAACGGACCGTCATTACCAAAAACACCTTCAAAAAATCAGATTCTGAAAGCTCGGAAGAGGATAAGGAATCGACGTGTCTGGTATGTTTAGCTCCATTTTCGAAGTCCAAAAACGAAGAATGGATTCGGTGCATTGTGTGTCAAAAGTGGGCACATATTGCTTGTGGAAAAGACGATGATTTTTATATTTGTATTCACTGCTCGTCTGATAGTGACTAGTTTAACATTCTTGTAAACAGGTTTGTTCAGATTTTCATTTTTTATTTTATTTCATTTTGTGTTATGTTTATAATATTTTTTGTAGCTAAGCAATGGTTCTTTCTGTGACCACTAAATAATGTTGTGGGAAGTTTTTGGAATTTTTTTTTCTATTGTAACATCTTACCCCATGGACTGTAACAATTTGCCTCATAGTGGGGTATGTTGTTACAATTTACAAGTTGACTTAAATTGATAATAACAAAATGTTAAATATGATTTTTTAAATAAATTAAAATTAACATTATTTGTGTAAATGTATCAACTACCTTAATCCGATTTTAGTTTTCATATAAAAGATCTACTATTGCCCAAATAAATAATAGAATCAATTATGTAACAACTTGCCCCCCTCTCCCCTATATATATATATATATATATATATATATATATATATATATATATATATATATATATATATATATATATATATATATACAGCTCTAGTCAAAAGTCCGTCCTCCCTTCGTATCTTTTGAACGGTTATATTTATAATAGTACCAGACTTAGGCTTCTTAACTAGTCATTACAAGTGACTTTATAGAGACAGATGACGTTACAGCGCACCGTGCCAGATAATTTAAAATAGGACCTTATGGCAAGTGATACTTCGTTTGAAAGGTATTGAAAATAGCTATTTAATCATACCAATTTTATTTGAGTTTAAGCTCATTTTGATGAATAAATTAAATAAATACTAAAATTGTAGTTTTGCATTGAATTAGTAAATATTAAAACCTCCACCTCTGGTTACTTGTCAAAAAGTTGACGTTTTTCAATTTTCCAATTGTTTTTACGTCAATGTCAACTTTTTCGACAATCAACCAGCGGCGAACGTTAGAATATTTAATAGTTAAATGCGAAACTACACTTATTTTAATATACATATTCAATCATACTAATTTTGTTTGGATTTAAGATGATTTTGAGGAATAAATTAAATCATCATCCATCATCATATAACGGGGGTCCTACGGCGATTGCCGCTTCCCGCATTTCAGCCTCCATCTTTTCCTATCTCTCCAATCTCATTCTTCTAAGGCTCTAGATTGCATTGTTTTTGTAATTTCTCTTCTCCAGGAATTTGGTGGTCTTCCCCTTTTCCTTCTTTCTGGCGGAACATACATTAAGGCTTTCTTTGGCCACCGCTCCTCCACCATTCTCATCACGTGACCATACCATTGTAATTGCCTTCCTTATATTCTATCTGAAAGAGTATCTCTAATTCCTGTACGGTTTCGTATTTCCTCATTCCTGATTCTTTCCATTCTCGATACTCGACATGACCTTCTAAGATAATCCATTTCCACAACGTTACTTTATCTCGTTCATTCTTTGTCATCTTCCAACATTCGGCACCATATGTGGTAATTGGTTCTACAATTGCTCTGTATACGCGAAGTTTGGTATGCATCTTTATTTTTAGACCACAGTAATGAATTCAGTATTCGGATGCATTTTTTCCCTTGGGTTATTCGGTTTTGTACATCTATCTTAACTCTGCCATCTGCTGATATGATGCTTCCTAGATATTTATACTCGTTGCAGCCTTTTATGACTGCGTTTTCAAGCCTCAGATCTGTGGTATTTCCTCCAATTTTTAAATATTCTGTTTTGCTTATGTTTACAGTAAGCCCCCATTTGGCATATTCCTCAAATAATTTTCGATTCATATAATTTATATCTTCCTCATCGGTTGCAACCACCACCTGATCATCTGAAAACAACAATATATACAGAGTTTTTTGTCTCACTTTGATGCCCATAAATCTACATTTATTTCTCCAATTCCTCAATGCTTCTTGGACGTATATTTTAAAGAGTGTCGGTGACAAACAGCATCCTGGCTTTAGGCCTTTAGTGACTTAAAATTCATTTAAGGTTCTGGTTCCAATTTTTACACAACTAACTGCATTTTCGTACAATTTATATATCGCTCGGATATACGTCGAATCCAATCCGGACCTTTCGAGGACCTCAAACATTTTCTTTAACGGACACTATCATATGCTTTCTCAAGGTCTATAAATACCAAATGGGTCTCTCTACTTCTTTCAACACGCTTTTCAATTATTTGTCGTAGGATAAATATATTATCAAGGCAGGATCTCCCGGTACGAAAGCCGCTTTGTTCTTCAATATCTTGTTAATAAGTTAAATACATATTAAAATTCTAATTTGGAATTTAATTAATATAAATTCTAACGTCAGCCTTTGGTAGTTTGTCAAAAAAGTTAACGTTTGTCAATTCTCTAGTTATTTTTAGTTTGCAAAATTGTTTATACCTGAATATTTAGTTTTTATTTCTGCTTAGTTTAGTCAAGTTGTTCTTGTTAGTTTTTAGTGTTAGTTTTTCTTAGGTAATATTTAGTTTAGTTATTGTTTAACGAGACGTTTAAATTTTTACAAAGGCAGAATGGTACGTACTGTAGCCGACAAAGTAGCAGCTGTGTTAATAATTGGTGAATGTGGAAATAATTTCCATGCATCGGAACGTCTTTTTAATGAGACGTACTCTGATCTCCCTACATCGAGAGCTTATTTAATAAAGCTTCTTCGGAAGTTTAAATAAACAGGTAGTGTTCAAAATCTGGTCGACCAACAATAAGTGATGACAAAAAAATGACATAATTTCAGAAATGGTAGTGAATTCTACTTTTTCTATAGCCCAAGTTGCATTTATCTATGTAATCAAAGGACAGTAGACCGAGTGTTAGATGAAAACAAATTTCATCCATACAAATTAAAAAATGTGCACCAAATTTCAGATGATAACCTCGACCAAAGGTTAGAATTCTGTGAAAATATGTCCAATAAAATTAACCAACGGCCCGATTATAACTTGGAAACTTATTGGAATTACAACTTGGAAATAACGTTTCAACACGATAGTGCTCCTGTACACCATTATGGTGCATGAACAGGTTATCTAGATGAGGAATATCATCTATGTAACGATAGGTTCCATATGCTATAATATGGAATCTACTCGAAAATGTACAACTTATATAATGTGTCTTATACAAAGTCCATGATATCATGACAATGATTTTATCCACTCCATCACTTTGGGAATCATTCCAAACTATGTAGTAATTTAAAAAAACTAATTCTAATCTACGGTATTTCTGTTCGTTATTTTGTAATTGTTTATATTTCCAATTAGTATTGTAATAATTGTTAAATAAATCACATAATAATCATTAGAACAACAAATAATATATGTATACAACAAAGAATTACATTACAGACTTATGCTGATTGATTGTGGTGATAGATTGCGATCTTGAAAACGGATAACGCAATCAACTGTACTAAAATAAATTTTGAGAAACTGATAAGTGCGAAAATATATTTAAATCAGATCTAAAATGTTCCGCTTGTAACTTATTATACATATACAATACACATTTTAAATAAAAACGTATTTTTAAAACTATTTTCAATGTGAAAAGTGAAATTAAAAACTGAAATGCAAAATCTTACTACAAATTAAATCATCTCGGCATTATTGGAAATAAAATATTTACTACAAGCCCATGGGACATTTTTAGGGGGTTATTTGACCCAACATGAATCCCCTATAAATCAATACTACAATATATTATTAACAACTTTATAAACTATGCCGCCCATTCTTATCGGTACTCAAAGCACGGGGGTTCAAAATAATGGTTGCACCTTAGATTTCTCACCCTTGTGTTAGCCGAATGAGTCTAGCTTAAGTCCCAATCTATTGGCAATTATTCTCATAAAGAGTTTTTAAAGATTTTATGACGCATTCGTCTCCTAGTTTTATTATTTCACTTACAATGTTGTATTTAGAGTGTTTTGTTGTTCTTTATACCTTTTACCGCTAATTTAATTTCCTCTTCGGTTATATTTGGAAGTTCCTCTGATCTTTAATTTTGTGTTGCTGCGATTTCTACATATGAAATGTGAGCATCTTGACTGTATAATGTTCTATAAAACTCTCTGATGATATTCAGGATTTCTTGATTCCTTATTCTCAGGTCCAAGTACAAACTTCGAATCCTCCTACTTGTGGCATATTCTGGTTTTTAGGTACTCCATCTGCTGCTTACATCTCCATATCCGGTATAATAATCCGGTACCAAATTCGTTACGGGTAGGATGTCCACTGTAGTAAATATTGCAGTTAGTTTTTTCCAGGATGCCTGAGCTAGTCCACCACATTTGCTGTAAAGATTGATCCAGATTGATTTTTTGTATGAGCAGAGCCGTGGCTACAGGCTGATCAAGGCTTCTTACGTTCCACGTGCAAATTTTTAAATCATTATGCTTATTTCGTTTGTGAGTTCGTCGTAGGTTAGACCTCCTTTTCGGAAAGCCATTTTACTCGCTTCCGTCAGTTTTCGAGCCAACTTTCCACCCGGGTTAGATACCGTATCTCCAGTTGGGTTGTTTGATTTACAGGGGACACCATCGTGAATGTGAGAGTCGGATTTGAGTAGAAAAGGCTAATTGAAGTAAATTGGAAACAACTCCATGTTTTTGCATTCTACCCCTTTTTCCTCCGTAATAATTGATAAAAATAATAAATTTGCATATTTATCATTTTTCATTATTTGTTATATATTTTATAGTTCTTATATATTTTAGCTGTTTTCTTTGCATACTTTTGTAATGTTTACATATTTCTATAACATTCTACTGTTTAAGGAAACGTGATTATAATAAAGTTTTACATAGCTTTCAAGAAAAATAAATTGACTCATACGTTTTTATTTGTCATTTTTGAATATTGTTAAAATAACGACGGTTTATTCAGTACAAATTTCACACTCTTGTGTGCATTTCGTTTAAAAAGAACTGCGAATTGGGATCTGCCATGTGCCTCCGACTGGCAATTTGTTAAATGGCTAAGAAACAGGCACACAATTTAATCGTCAAAGGGGAACAATTACCTTCCTCTTTGTTTACAGTTTCACCTCGTGGCGCTTTAATATGAACGCATCAGTTCCTAATTGATCACTTCGCTACAAGGCAAGTAATCAACGGTTTAAGATCGACACGGGACTTGTATAGATGTCTGAAGTACGACTAATTATCTGAATTGTCTGTTTCGAGATTACAAAGGGTTAAAATGGCCTAAAAGAGATGTATGTTGCATTAAAAACCTGAGAATTTTTTTTTATTAATTCATTAGGCTCACATACTTAGTTAACTAGAACTATAGTGTATTTTTATGTATGAGAGAGTAATAAAACAATAAATTATGTATGCAAATCCCTAAACTGTTGATACGGGTGACTCAATGAAAAACAAATATTTGTCAACAAGTTTACAGAAGTATATAGGAAAACAATTTTAAATTGAGTATGACCACCAGGTATAAAGGTTGAAGCAGAATAGAATACAATAGTTGTGAGGGTTACTAATCCCTAAATAAGGTTGCCAGTGTCGGAGTGATGGAGGTTAACAGGTACTAATGAATTTGCAAGAAATGTAAGATGTTTATTTTATTGGTTATATATAACCAATAAAAGTTTAATAAGTACCTACCTATTTGCAAAATAAAGTTTAATTCTTTAGATAAAATAAAACGTTTTATTTTATCTGAAATTAGTGCATTCCACGAAGTAAGGGTTTCAACAATCAAACATTTAATTTTTTAATTCCAGGAATCTACGACAGTTATTTGAATAGATAATTACCTTCTAAACTTATTCTTCTTAACAGTTCACTAAAAGTAGGTACTTCAGTTGCAAGGTGCAGTTTATTGTGTATACTAGTGTTATGGTAAATTTGGAAGTGCCGTGTAAACGCCGAAAAATTGGTCCTCTAACAGTTAATGAAAAAACATTAATATTTAATTGTTTTAAATCATTTACAGACAAACGTTTATGTGAAAGTGTTGATGAGACCGTTGTGTTAGTTAGCAGTACACTTGGTGTTGGGAAATCTACGATTTACAGAGTTATTAAAGAAGAGAAATGTAGTAGTTTTCAAATGCCACGTAATGCTCCAGGGAAACCAAAATTTCAAATAGAATATCATTTTAAAGAAAGACTTCGACGGAAAGTGCATGAATTCTTCTTTAGACAAGAATTTCCAACATTGGATAAAGTTCTTGTCTCAGTTCGAAATTATAAGGATTAACCAGAAATGAGTCGAAGTACGTTATGGAAACTTTTAAAAGAAATAGGCTTCCGCTGGAAAAAGAATCCCAGAAAGTCTATTTTATTAGAAAGAAGCGATATTGTCATATGGAGAAGACATTTTCTAAGAACCATAAAGGAAATGAGAAACCAAAAAAGAAAAATATTTTTTATTGATGAAACATGGATTAACGACGGTCATACACCAAATAAATTTTGGCAGGATGAAACTGTTACAAGTCAAAGGCACGCTTTTGTAAATAACTTATCTACTGGTTTAAACCCACCATCAGGAAAGGGACGCAGGCTGATAATAGTACACATTGGCAGTTCAGACGGTTTTGTTGAAGGTGGTTTATTAACTTTTGAATCAACTCATACCGGTGACTACCATGAAGACATGAACGCTGATGTCTTTCAAGAATGATTCGAACAAATGATAGATCTTCTTCCTAAGAACTGTGTAATAGTAATGGATAATGCAAGTTATCACTTCAGACTTATAGAAGGACTGCCCACAACCAAGAGGTTAAAAAAAGACTTGCAGAATTGGCTGAGTTCAAAAAATATTACGTACCATCCCGGATCTATAAGAAAGGAACTTTATTCGTTGTGTGCCCTTTATAAAGAAAAATTTAAAAAATACGAAATTGATGAAATTGCCAAAAATCGTGGAATGACAGTACTTAGATCCCCACCATATCATTGTGAATTAAACCCGATTGAACTGGTATGGGCACAGATAAAGAGTGAAGTTTCAAGAAAAAATACCACTTTTAAAATTCATGATGTTAAACAGTTGTTTTTGGAGGCCGTAAATAATGTAAAACCTGAAAACTGGAAAAAGGCAGTAAATCACACTATTAAAGAAGAGGAAAAAATGTGGAAGCTGGACAATATTACTGATAAAATGATCGAGCCAGTTATTATAAATCTTGGTTCTGAAAGTTCATCTTCTGAATCTGATTTGGATTTGTAACAAGTAGCTGTAAGTTTTATATTAATATTTTTATTCATCTATTTAACATACCTTAGACGGTTTTAAAAACTCTTTTTCTCTTTTGTAATTTTTAAAAATTAAAAAAAATGTGAATTTTTTAAAACCCTTTTTAATGTAGGCCAGTCAGTTCTAATATAGTGTGTGATAAAAGAGGTCACTTTTGTTTACATACACATAACACTTTATAACACTGAAATAATTCATTTATTTTTTACAATTATTCAAAGTAATTTTTCAATTAATCTTGAGCACGCCCATGGAGTGGTCGGAGCTACCAGTTAAAATTATGCTAATTACTCTCTCGTTCATAAAAATAAACTATAATTAAGAGAAGGTAGTCAATAAAATTATTAGCTCAAAAATCTAAAGAAAATAAACAAACCTAAAACACATTCAAGTGTATTTATTATGTTTTTTTATACGTAAATTTAAGAAATGTGAGTTTATAGACCCAGTTAAATCATTATTAAAATCTATAAATGCAATATTCGTTTCTATAGTAAAAGCCACAGTTAGAATGCAGTGCAGGTAAGATAAGCAATGCATTTCTTACGGAAGAACGGCCGACCACGTTGCCGGTTTGCTCTGAGCGGCGCATCAGGACCGGATTTAGCAGTAAAATATACGCGCACACAACAATTATCTACGGTCAACTATCATTTTTTTTTTTTTTTTTATTTACAAACTCGCATAAGTCTGTAAGGCTATTAGCGAAAAAAAGAAAAAGTAATAACAATAATTGAACAGTGTAACAATAAAATTTTGTATAAATAGTTTATTGCTTTAAGATATTGGATAATCACTTTGGCACCGCACTTTAAGAATAGTTCTCTCAAATTCTCCGGGATTCCGAATTTACACCTTTCCGCACTGTGTAACGGGCACTCCACTAGAAGGTGTTTTATTGTTAGCGGGGTCTCGCAAGCATAACACTCCGGTTGTGGATCCCTTGTCATCAGATGTCCATGTGTGAGGCGACTATAACCAAGCCGCAGTCGTGTGATGATAACCTGAGAAAAACGATTGGTGGAACTATCAGACCATGGTTGAAATATTGGTTTTATCTCAAGTAGTTTTGCCTGTTTTTTACACCATCTGCTATTCCATATGTTTACTATTTTGCTGTGGAAATATGATTTGAGATCTGTCGCTGGAGTTTTTGGATAGAATTCAATAGTTGTTTCCTCTAAGGCTTCTCGTGCATATTTATCCGCCAAATCGTTTCCCGTGATTCCAACATGAGATGGCACCCACAGGAAAGCAATGTTTCTGTGATTTAGATTATGCAATTCTTGTCTAATGAGTTTGGCCACAGGATGGGAAGAATAGATTTTTGAGATGATTTCTAGAGAACTTAATGAGTCAGTAATTATTAAGAAATTAGTTTCAGGACATTTTGTAACATGACATATGGCTTTATATATTGCAAAGAGTTCTCCTGTTAAAATAGTATTCGTCTCCGCTAGTTTATATTTCTTTATTTCATCATTTGTTACAAAGGCAGATGCTACACAACGCTCTGTTTTAGATCCATCTGTGAATAACTTTTTGAAGGAAGAAAATTGAGAAATTAACGTTTGATATTTAGAATTAATTAGATGACAATTGCTTTCTTTTTTATTTTCTGATAATAGATCCAAATTTATGTAAGGAGAAGACATTAGCCAAGGAGGGGAAGTTGGCATCTTGCTAGGATAGATTTCGGGGACTTTAATGTTTAATTCATTTATGATTCGTCTGCATCTTTCGTAAAAGGGAATGTGGGTTTTTGCGCGCTGGATATTCGAGCAGCGAATGGTTTGGTGATATTGTAAAGAGTACCGCTTCGATGCATAAGAGAGCATTAATTCCTGTCTTCGTAAATCTAATGGTAGTTCACCCAGTTCGGCCTGAAGACTTAAGATAGGGGTTGTTCTAAATGCGCCGCTTATTATTCTAAGAGCGTTATTTTGAATGGTGTCTAAAACTTTTAGAGTTGTTGTTGAAGCACACGAGTAAGCGTGGCAACCATAATCGATCTTTGAGCGGATCAAATTGTTATATAGTATGAGTAGAGTTCTACCGTCTGCTCCCCAGTTCGTACCAGAAAGACATTTCAATAGGTTTAGTCTTTTTTGACATATAGCTGATATATATTTGATGTGGTCCTTCCAGGTTAGAGCTTGATCAAATATTAGACCTAGATATTTAATTGTGTTTACATATTCAAGTGTTTGACCACCAAGTTTTAAAGTAGGTATTTCTTTTATCTGTTTTGGTCTCTTAGAGAATATGATGCAGCGAGTTTTAGATGAAGCAAATTGAAAACCACTCCTTTTAGACCATGCTATAAATTTATCGAGTTGATCTTGTAATAATTTGGCCATACTCTGTATATTGTTTCCATTTAAGAATATTATAAGATCATCCGCGTACAATCTCGCTTGAATGGGTTTGTTCATTGATTTGATTATATCATTGATAGCTATAAGGAAAAGCGTCGGGCTGATTACCGAGCCTTGGGGTGTACCATTTGTTTGATATTTCACATTAGATAGAAGTCCGTTTACTTTTACCTTGAAATTTCTATTTAGGAGAAAATTTTTAATAAAAGCAAGTATATTTCCTTGATAGCCCCATGATTCCAGTGTTGAAATTATTTTGTGATGCCAAGCCATATCAAATGCTTTGTGCAAATCAAAATAAATTGCAATACATTTTTGGTTGTTGTAGAATGCGTTATTAATATGTGATTCTATATCTACTAAATTGTCGGTAGTCGATCTTAAAGGACGAAATCCAGATTGTTCATTAATCAGTTGGTTATTTTCTTCCAGACACCACAATAAACGTTTATTTATAATTTTTTCTAAAAGCTTACACATGACACAAGTTAGAGACACCGGACGATAAGAATATGCTTTGTTTTGTGGCTTTTTAGATTTTAAGATGGGAATAGTTATGGCTGTTTTCCATAAATTGGGAAATTCATGTTTGGTCCATATACGATTATATATTTTTAATAATATTTCTACTGCTTCGTCAGGAAGGTGTTTCAAAAAAGAAGCTGGGATGTCATCGGGGCCAGGGGATGTGTCTTTTAAAGAAACTACCATCTCTCTTAGTTCTCTGATTGTGATAAGTGCATTTATAGGTTCATTGTTGTTTACTACGTTAATAGGGATGGTTTCTTTTTGTTCTTTGTATGTTATGAAATCTTTATCATAGTTAGAATTTGTGGATGTTAACTTGAATGTTTCCGCTATTTTTTCTACGATTTCTGCATGGTTTGTTATTAATGATTTATTTTCTACTTCTAATGAATCGATTCCTTGATATGAGCTAGTGCCTGTTATATTTTTTATTTTCCTCCATATGTTTGTTAAGGATGTGTAATTATTGATCGTTTCTACATATTTTATCCAGGATTGTCTTTTAGATCTCGTGGTAATCAGTTTGGCTTTAGCCCTACATTCTTTAAGATTAATTAAGTTTTCTAGGCTTTTGTACCTTTTGTACTTTTGAAGTGCTTTCTTACTTTCCTTAATAGCTTCTTTACAATCTTCAATCCACCAGGGAGTTACTTTATCTCTTTTTATAAACTTTGTTTTACCTATCGCTTCTAGAGCTGCTTCCGTTATGAGTTTATTGAACTGTAGAATTATTTCGTCTATTGAATTTTCTAAACATATTTGTGATGATCCGTTACGGATAATTTCTTGATAACTGCGCCAATCAGCTTTATCTAGCCTCCATTTCGGTTCAGGTGTAACTGGCGTAGGTTTCATCGAGTGTTTTTCTATTAAAATTGGGAAGTGATCACTCCCATGTAAATCTTTTTCTACATACCAATTGTGATTTAATTGAAGAGTTGGCGTACAGAGTGAGATATCTATAGAAGAAAATGTCCCTGTCGATAAATTTAAGTGTGTGCTGCTACCATCATTTATTATTGCAAGGTTTAATGTGTTTATGATCTTTTCAATCTTTTTTCCAGTGTGTGTAGTTTTAAAGGAACCCCAGTTAGTATTGTGTCCATTTAGATCTCCCAAAATGAATTTTGGATTAGGAACCTGATTTATTAAGTTTACAAGATCTTGTTCTTCTAGGTTATAATTTGGAGGTATATATATATTACATATGTTGATCTTTTGTGTAGTGCCAATTTCTACAGCTACGGCTTCGAGATTTGTGATTAATGGAATTTCTTTGGATATTATTTGTTCCTTTACATATATTGCAACTCCACCTCATGCGTGTTTTGCATTATCTCTGTTTTTAAAATATGAATTGAAGGACTTTAGATTCATGCACGTGGAATGTTTAAAATTAGTTTCTTGAAGACAAATAATTTGTGGTGTGTATTGATTGATTAATAGTTGCAACATAGGTAAACGAGTTTGAAAGCTATTTATATGCCACTGTAAAATTTTATTATACATAAATTATTATATATCGATTAAGTGAAAGAAAAAAAAACTACAGTATTAACAAGTGGATGTATCACTTTCAGTATCCAAAATGGCTAAATCAAGTTGTACCTCCAATTTTTTCCTCAATTTTGTGCAGCGATATTTTGTTGTTCTGTCTTCTAAATGGGGACGTATTTCTTCCAACATATTAATAAGAGCTACGGTGTCTGAAGTATATTCATTCGCAATCGTTAGTACATCAGAGCATCCATAGCAATTTTCAAGTAGACTTTCAATTTGCTGACTGTTAAGACAAAAGGAAGGAGAGTGTTTGTCTATAAATGTTTTAATATTGTCTGAAAACTTTATGTTTTGTTCCGGTTTTTTTTCTGTTTTGCTCTTTTTTTTCTGTTTTAAAGTTGGAATTGCAAATTGGGCATCCTCAGAAGTAGGTGATGAAACAGCAGAAGCAGTACGTTTATGTGAAATATTTTGTGTAAAAGAAAGATCAGACTTTGTATTGTCAACCAAGGCGTTTTCCATTATCTCAGAATTCACAGGGGTATTGATAGGTTGAGATAGGGGTGGATTTGACAGTTCTGGATTTTGGGTCGAAGATGACTGTGAGCTGTTGGAAGAAGTTGTAGTGATTCCAGCAATAGGAGTTTGTGAAGTTTGGGCAAGAGATATGCTACCTGATTGAGTATTGCTTACTGTAGGTATTGTATTCAAAGTTGGTGAAACAGAAACAGTACATTGTGAAGCATTATGTCCTGCTTGCTTGCATTTGAAACAATTATGGCTGTCTAATGTTAAAAATAACCTGCTTACTACTCCATCTTGTTCAATTTCAATAAATTCAGGAATGTTAGTATTTATAGGAGGAGAAATGTAGATTTGTCTTCTAAAACTTAATATGTGGCTGTAAGCTGGATCAGTAGCTCCAATTCTCAGTGGAGTCATTGGCGATAACAGTGTTAAACCTAAGTTTTGTAAATGTCGTGTAATATCTTCATTAGGAATTGTCGGGCTTACATTAGATACTAGCAATCTTTCTGATGGAGTAATTAGTCGCCGAGCAACTAGACGAGTGTTGTTAATTGTGATGGATTCATTATTTTTAAGAAGATCGTCGACAATTTTTTTATCTCTCAAATATATGCAAACTCGATTGTTAGATATACGTGAACAGTATATTATATTTTGTGGGTTAACTATTGGTCCAATCTGTAAGAGATAGTCTTGAATTTTGCAACCTTCTATCGATGGGAAAACTATCGCTTGATCTCTATTTGATAATGGAGTGGAATTTTTAACTAACGCTGCTGAGTATGATTTAACCGTGCTGTGGAAATTATTTGAAGTAGTATTGACATTTGAAGAATTTTGAGTAAGATTATCCATTTTTTGCTTTCTTTCGGAGTTTCTTCCAAAGCATTTAAGCTAAGTCCGTCTCTGGCGATGAAAAACCACAGACAATAATTTGAGAAAAAAAAAAAACAACCAGTTGGTAGATAAGCACTCACAATAGGTGAATGGAAAGATATTGATTTTTTGTGGATGTTGATAATATTATGAAGTAAATTAAATACTCACAAATGATGTGTGATGTACTATTTTAACACTTCACCACTTTTTTCTCAAAAATTTGTTTTAATATGATAGTTAAAAACTCATTAATATTAAAAATCAATTACTACAAAATGATAACGACGTGTTTACTCTTCGAATGTTCGAGTGAGACTCCCCTCAACTATCATTATTGTTTTAATTACAGCATGATTCAATCATCGATGTATAAATAAATGTGCCAAGAAGGGAACCGCTGATTATCACGAAGAAATGAACGGGGATATATATGCAGAATGATTTGAGAAGAAGTTAATTTCAAACTTGCCGAAAGACAAAGAAAACGTTATCGTTTTGAATACGGCGTCATACCACTCTTGCAAATTTGTTTTACCAAAAAAATTGTGGAACAAAAGGCAAATCAAGGATTGGCTAATCGAAAAGAACATTTTCTTCGAGGAAGGTAGTAGCATGCAGAAAATTCCTTAAAAACTATCGGATATTAAAGAATAAAAAATTTTTTAGTACGCCTCTGGGCCAAGTATAAAATATTTCGCCGATTCTCTGTTTATTTGTAATGTAAACGAAAAATCCCAAGTTCCAGTTATAACTACGACGTTAAATATGGTTAGATTTATTTGTATGCGTTAGTTTTGAGATTTTAAAAACTGGGAATGATTCAAGGTCATTTTACGATACAATTTGAAGCGGTCTGACAAGATTTTTGGGTTGTTTCATTGCGTGGATCGGTATGAGGGGTGAGGCGCAAGACTGGAAGCCGGCCGGTATTGGAAAGGTCGAAGAGAAGCAGGTTTGAAATGTTTTCAATTGAGTAGACACGTGTTTAATTTAGTCGGAGAAAACCGGCTAATTTGTTGAAAAAAGTGATTTATACTCAAAGTAATGTCACTTCAGATAAGAGTAATTACTGTTTTTTGTTATATGCCGTCTCTCATGTGAGATATTTGTAAAACGGCGTTTGCAACAAATTTAAAAAATACCTACATTGTTCCAGTTTGATTTTAAGAAGCAGATTTTCAAAGCTTGTGTCCAGAGCCCCTAATTTCAACCTCAAATTGTTGTCCTAAGAAGCTGTTTCAAAATACTTTTCGTAGTATGGATATGAATTTGTTCGTGTGGCAGAGAGTGTAGGTCTAGTTTCCACCCTAAGAAGCTTTAGTGTAATCCAGGTAAATTTTTTGTGTTGAATTTAAAGATAAACATTTCTAATAATAATTGCTTTTTAATTGTAATAATTAAAATTGTAGACCTTAGGGCGTTGCTTAGCTGTCATTTTAATTGTTCTCAGTTTTAAGCTTTAGTTTTGACATATGACAGCTAGCTTTATTATTTTTAACCTCTGATAAATATCTAATCATATTTGGGATTTTGTTTTGTTTTTTTTTTTTAGAAAAAGGTTAACCTCTATGCACAGTTTCGCTTAAAAAGATAATTTTTTATTTGTAATCATTTATTTCTGCTACAAATTATAGCCCAGTAGTATAGTACTAGAGTTTGTAAACGGATAGGACATAGTAAGTTTTTCTCTTTGTTATTTTTGTATTTACCTTTGTGGCTATTAATATAGTATTTTTGTACTATTTACTTTGTAACTATTTGTGGTGGGACAGTAATAAATGTTTAATTTTTTCCCTAAACCATTTTGTTTATTTATTAAAAAAAAAGTGCCTAACCTCTCTTTTGTGTTTTTTAGGACGGAAAAACCTTTTCTTTCATCCAGCAGGAAGTTTCCTCGAAACGGCGTCCATTTCAAATAGCTAGAGGTCCTTCTTTTTGTTTTGTTTATTCCAGGAGACTCATCTAAGTACGCCTTTATTTCATTTTTTAGTTGCCCCAATCCAACCCCCTTGTCATTCACTTATCCACGACCCAATTTCTCCAAATAAACCCTGAGCGCCGTTCGCATAAGTTTTATTTATTCTGATTGCCCTATCTCTAGGCCCGTCATTTCTGTCCCAATTTTCAACCCCCCATAATAATAACCTATGTGGTAGGCAAAAATATTCGTTACAAGATTACCTAAAAAGTGAATAAGTGTGTAACGTTATAAACGTCACATCTTTATTAATTTATATTTAAATAATTATTTTATTTTAATTTCTTTAATAATTTATTAATTCCTTTGCCTTCAGCTTCGTTTTTACTATTTTTTCTTCAAAAAGTAGTTGGCGCCCTCTGTCTTTCTTTTCTTTCTCTTTCTGCCCCGTAGAATAAATATTCATTCTCTCTCTTTCTATTCGGTAGACTAAATATTCTGTTCTATGTTGACAGAAGAGCTAATTCCATCATAGGCATACGTTCTATGGCGTATGTGCAAACTTCATATTAGTCTCCCTACTTTCTGTCAGTCAACTTTTCTAACGTAGTGGGATTATAATTTTTTGCCTGTTTTTGAAATATATAAAACAAGGCAAAAATTATTATAAGCTTCATTGTATGGTTTGCAGAATTCTCTTGAGTTTATTGGCTGTTTTATTGGCTGTATTATGAACTTATTG
The DNA here is from genome assembly GCF_040954645.1 of Diabrotica undecimpunctata. NCBI lineage: Eukaryota > Metazoa > Arthropoda > Insecta > Coleoptera > Chrysomelidae > Diabrotica > Diabrotica undecimpunctata. The sequence continues at coordinate 18,760,636 of NC_092811.1, read as the reverse complement.
GTTGTATAAAAGACTTTATTGGAGAATATTGTATAGAATATATATGGAATGACATGCTCTGAAGGACCTAACTGCAGCTGGCAGGAGGACCTAATTATCTAATTGGGAGGCCACAGATAATTGATAGCAAGCAGCCATCCATGCCACGATGTCGTAAGTATCTTCCAAATTTTATTCACTGTAAAGCATTGGCAGGGTTGATTTTTGCTACTTAAATTTTGTTTTTTTATTTTTAATAAATATGATTAGTTAAGTAATTGTTTTATTTGCTATCAACTAAGGGTTCATGGTTTAATTCATAGTTTAAGACAAGACAAGATGGTTGATTGAGGTATTATTTTTATAATAGTATTTTATATCTCTTTGGTAGTCTTATCGTTACAAGTGAATACCGCTGCTGCATTTAGAGACGAGTACGACAAGTACAAAATTTTAACAATTGCAGACAAATATGGCGTTAAGATTTTGAGATTGCCGCCTTACCATTGCGAGCTGAATCCGATTAAGATGGTGTGGAATCCTGCAAAAGTATGTGGCTTCAAACAACGTCGATTTTAAAGAACAAACGGTAGAACAGTTGATTAAAGAAGCTTACTATCGCGTATCTAAAGATTAGTGGTACAATAATTATGAGAACCACGATACTACCCACCTACCACTGTGGTTACTACTTTAGGTTAAATTCTCTTCGTTCCTCGTTTTGTATTAAAAATATTTTGGTTTAAGTCTAAGCCTTTTCTACTATCGTTTTTTTTTCTATAATTACTTGTTTAATTTTTTACTTGTTTTAAGTTTTTTTATGTACATTTAATAGTTTTTAATAGACCTTATATAGTGTGTAAAAGCCAAATGGAATAAATTCATTATTTAGGTTACTGTACATATTTATGAAAAATCCCGAAACACGTCAAATTTAAATTATAACTTGACATTCTTTTACGTGAAAATGCAACCCCTACCTTCAACCCCCTTAGAATAACAGGTACAACCCCCAATTTTTAAAATAGGAAGTATAGGCTTGTGATATATCGTTTGAAAGGTCTTTTCATTCTCCATTCAAAAATGTTGTCGCTTTCAAGTTTATTAAGATTAATTCAGATAAAATAAATTAAAATCATGTGGTTACCGAAATTCGCTACAATACAATCAAAAACTAAAATGTAATGCAAAACGTAATAAAATGTAGAACACGAAAAAAAAACTATGAATGTTAATAAAGTAGATGTTCAAAATGTTCACCGCGAACGTCTTGGCAACATCCTAATCTCAAATAAAACTGTCTTCTAACATTATTTAACATAACAGGCGTGATCGACCTAATCGCAAGCGTTATTCGTTCTTTAAGTTATTTAAATCAGAAGGTATAGTTTTGTACACATGGCTCTTCACATATCCCCATAAAAAGAAATCTAGTAATGTAAGATCAGATGATCGCGCTGGCCATTCAATCGATCCTCGCCTCCCTATCCACCGATTGGGAAATATTGTATCGAGGTACTGCCGGACATTAAGTTGGTAATGTGGTGGTGCTCCATCCTTCTGAAACCATATCGTATTCGCTGGAACTTGAGGGTTTCCTGGATCAGGATATAAATTTGCCAACGTTGGAATGACATCATTTTGAAGTAGTGCCAAATAATTGTTGCCATTCAAGTTGGCCTCAATGAAAAAGGGACCGATGATATTGTTTCCTACAATCCCTGCCCAAACATTAACCTTTTGAGGTATTGAGTGTGTTCTTCTCTCATCCAGTGAGGATTTTCTGTGGCCCAGTAGCGACAATTTTGCCGATTAGCATGACCGTTAAGTGAAAAAGTACACTCATCAGAAAACATAACGTCTTCTAATTGGATAATATTGTTATCCAACATGTCCATCATTTGCTCACAAAAAAAAGTTCTCCTATCAAAATCGTCTTCCATGAGCTCCTGAGAAGGTATCATCTTATAGGGATGCAATTTATTTTCTTTTAATATGTTTACTATCGATGTATGGCTAGCATTGAATGTAGTGGATGCCTGTCTACTCGATGTATGTGGATTTTCCTGAAATTCAAGCAACACATCTAATTTGAGTTCATCACTCAGTGCATTGGCAGCTGCTTCTTTTATCTGTCTTACATGACCAAACTCGCGAAACTGCTTCTCTATTTTACTTATTGTTCCTTGGGATATAGGCGGTAAATTAAGAAATTTCTCATGAAATAGGCGAGTTACTTCCTGTTGTGTTCGGGGAACTTTTTACTTAAATTAAAATACTGACAACTTAAATAAAACAATTTACTAATGCGTGTTAAAATAGCGTTGCCACCGAAATTCTTTAAAGTTTTTTAATGGTTACCATCTAAAAACCACATTGCTATGGTTTTTGTTCACTTTCTCATTATTAAGACCTAAACGGGAAATAAGTTTTGAGCATATTTTAGCGAATTTCGGTAACCACATGATTTTAATTTATTTTATCTTAATTAATCTTAATAAACTTGAAAGGGACAACATTTTTGAATGGAGAATGAAAAGACCTTTCAAACGATATATCACAAGCCTATACTTCCTATTTTAAAAATTTGGAGTTGTACCTGTAATTCTAAGGGGGTTGAAGGTAGGGGTTGCATTTTCACGTTAAAGACTGTCAAGTTATAATTTAAATTTGACGTGTTTCGGGATTTTTCATAAATATGTACAGTAACCTAAATAATGAATTTATTCCATTTGGCTTTTACACACTGTATATTAGATTAAGTACAATGATTGATTGTTTTTGTTAATAAATAAATAAATAGTTTAGCAAGCTTTGATTTAATAAGGCTGTGATACGTTTTCGAATTTCAGTACGCTTCTCCTCTAGTTGTCAGTATTATTTATTAATTTCTAGACTAACCACAAATCGAAGTCTGAACTGAAATACTAAAAAATTTAAGTGACATATGAAACGAGCATTTTTAACAATCTATGGCTCTAGTTCGAATAGAAGTTTTTAAATAGAATAGCGTCGAATTAAATTAAACAGAACTAGGAACGAGGTCAGGCAGGATTTTTTTTAAGTCTCAAAGGATCTTAAAGGACATAGCTAAAAATACAACTCAATATGAAAAAAAAAAAGTATTTTAAAAATTCTCTACTGTTACGTGAAAAAAATCAATATTACATAAATCGAAAAGAAATATGTAAATATAATATTAGTTCTTCTATCAAACAATATTTACACTAATAATTTAGTTTATCTAATAAAATTTTCACAGGATAACACATTAAATATTATTTAGTATACCAATATTTGGTTTTATCCTATTATGTAAGTGTCAATTTTTTTTGTGGTTCACGTTAAAACATTGTCACCATTGCTTTTATAAATAGAATTTAAACAGATTTAAAGAACAACCAATTTTTTTTTGTTATAACTAGACTTCGGCAAATATGCATATTGCATATTTTGCATATTGTGCATATTTTATGCAAATATTTCATATTTTGGCATATTTGTATAAAAGTTTGCATAAAGTGCATAAAAGTTCAGATTTTTATACTGTATTTGAAAATTTTTAAACATACCAATTTATTTCAATTCTTGTATAAAATTTTGTAGTCATTTTAATCAAGAAATGATCTAAGTACGTAATCTCTACAGGTACAAAACATTTACAATTTCAAAGAAGATCAATTTAAGTAGCCCTCAACATTCTTAGAAAGTCTCGTTCACTGAGGCATTCAGTTATTGGATAATCGCTAAGGGTTCGCTCATTTGCATTTTATGATCTAATCCCCAAATCTATCTACAATTTATTGTATCTTAACAGCAGGTAAACGGCTAATAGTTTTGTTCCTAATTTAAGGATTTTCCAAAATCTCCCAGTTTATTGAATTAGGTACCTAAACATTTCTAATTTGATGCTCAGATTTGTAAATCATTTTTGTTTTAATATTCAAAGCGTAAACACTCGTTGTGCGTAACAAAAAGGAAGATTGTGATTTTATAATGCCTAAAACAACCAGTGCTTCAACTTGGATTAAACCTTATAAAGAGCTGTCTATGGATATGGGAAAAATCTATTGTTCAGTCTGTGGCAAAATTGTAAGTATCCAATATTTTCTATTAAATATCTAATATTTCATACATACAGGGTGTTTCCAAATGACACTTACAACGTTTGACTGTAGATACTTCTCGAAAAATTGAACAAAACGATATAGTTAATAAGGGGTCAAACTTATTTACTTTTCGAGATACAGGGTGTTAAAATTAAAAAAAATTAAATTCTTTTAGTTAATAACAACAATAACTTTAAAACCAATAAACGTATTTACTTGAAATTTAGTACTCGTAGGTTGTTTTTAAATGAAAAATAGCTTCCTTTAGTGAGAAAAAATTGTCCATGGTACAATACAATGGTGTGTATTTAGAAAAATTTTTCACCTTTACTTTTTTTTATGAAGTCAGCTATTCTAAAACACAATTATTTTTATTGTAATTGAATTAACAAAAAAAAAAACTTTTGTTGAATTTTAAAATAAGTTATATGATGTACTAATGGTTAGTAACAAAAACTAATTTGTGGATTAATACTGCATTTAAAACACTTAGCGAGTGTTTTTTTTTTCCAAACCAGTTATT